>NW_015386919.1:201753-208763 GCF_001527695.2 Protobothrops mucrosquamatus | reverse complement strand
TTATTTAGTCTTTGGTATGATCAAAGAAACTTAATCCAATCTCTTATATAATGTGTCTCTGAATTTTTTTTTATTTCAAATGGTTTCTAACATGTACTCAACATTAGAGTTTGATTAATTAAAATACATATAAATAAAAATCAGGACTGTTAATTCAATTTTTAAAAAATCTATGTGTATTAATTCTCACTAAATAGCACCCAGCAAAACTAATGCTTCAATTAAAACAAGCATGTTTCCATTTTTATTTTCATTAACAATGCAAAACTAGGGTAATCAGTGTTATATATTAAACTGACCTCCCGTTCTGTTGATAAAATCCTTCTTCAAATTCCCGTAGGATTTTGCGCAATTTCTTTTTTTCACCTCTGGCTTTCCAAAGTTGTTCTAATAATTCAGGCCTAGAAAAATGTTGTAAGAAAATACTCTGGCTTATCAATACCATTATGAGTGGCCCATCCTCTAAAAAAGCACAGCGTAATTAGATAACTGATAACTTTTTCAGAAGTTTTTCTTAAAGTAAATTTTATGTATTTCCTTAATTTGTTCTCTTGCTAATAATTTAAAGAAAACTAAATGCAGTTACTCTGCTCAAGTTATAAGTGATAAAACTAGATTCACATTCCAAGAAACTGTCTTCATTAAGGGGTGTGCAAAATGTTCAAGAAGTTTTCTGATGTCAAAGCAGCCACTATTAGGATTAGACACTTTTCTGGACAGGTCAGAATGGCCCATTTCAATCTTGCAATATAATATTTTGCGTATCACTGATCTATTTCGGATCCAATCAGAATCCACAAATGATTTTTTAAAATAAGCAGCAATACATTTTTTGGGTATTTACAATGTCATATTTACTTACATGGAAGCTGCACGGATACTAGAAAGTCGAAGCTCTCGAGTTAGTTTCTCTTGACTTTCTTCTACATCAGATTCTGAATTTTCAACAGGGCTAGTAGCAATGGGATGTATTTGGGCACTGGATTTTAAAATATCAGTCAATTCGGAAGATATATCACCATCTTCTTCCTCTTCCTTAAAAAATAATAGACAAGTTTTAAGGATTCAAGTAGTAGGGCATTTTTTTAAAAAAATAAAAAATACTACTATTGCATATATATTCATATTAATGTTCCTATGGCAATAGAGGGTTAAGAATTATGTGGGCATTAATGTGAAGTCTAGTGTTAAAGCCAACAGTGGTTCTAGTACCCTGGGAAACACAAACAACAGGAACAACAATGCACAGTAAAGGAATGGGAAAAATCATTTGCTATTGTAAATTGTCTTTTTGTATGGTTTTGTAACAGATTATTACAGAGGCACTATAAAATATAACAGAATTGTAGGTATAAATAGAAACAATCTAAGAAAATATTTAAAATCTTTTTTCACCCCAAAATGCTATAATAATACTATAACACATCTATTATAAAATTAATTTTAGAACATCTGTACAAATAAATCTGTATTTAAACAATCCAAGTGCACTGTAAGGAAAGTTATCTGTAAAGATATTGATTAATGCAATTCATAAAAATAACTCCATATAAGAGAGGGGTCTTTAATACACATATCTTTATCTTATCTATAACCTAAATATAAGTAACCTTCCTTTTTAAATGTAATAAAATCATCAAAATGGCAAGAAATGATTTTTTTTTAACCTAAGACAGATATAAACTGAAGCATTTGCATGTCTCCTGTTACAAACTTTATAGAAGCTGTATTATTCTGGATATTCTGGATGCAGGATCATTTACATTAACAGATTAGGCTTCAGAGAAGATACTGAGATCAGTAGGTGATCAATAACGCCTTTCTAATTTCATGTTATAGTATCTCATCCTATGTGTTAATAACAATGGGTTAATGATAATGTTTCTGGGCAATTATACTTGGGAAGTCCATAGTATAATTTATACTATGGAACAACTTAAATCTAAGCATATAGTTTTATTATGGATTTGTTAATTATATCAACAATTGTCAAATCCCTAAAGAGTTTACATATAAGACTCAACATACATAAACAGAAAGTTCACAATCTTTACTCCACAAAATAAAAAAACATAGAACAAAGTTAAATTAACCAAACAAGGCTAACTAAACCAAGATGGGGGTTACGTTTTTTTCTACATAGATTGAACCAGCTAGGCGAATTCCTTTCACAGAATAGACTACAGGAGATAAGTTAAGTGCAAGCAGTGTATGGCTTTATAAGTTCATCATTTTAAACTTCTCAGAAGTCTATTGGCAACTAGTGCAGTCAACTTTGGACAGATAAAATACCTTAATTTCCTCAAAGAAATGGGCTGTTTCTCCTTCTATGATAGGTTGTAACATTTGGCTACGCCTTTTAGTTGATGGTGATCCCTGAAATATAATCAAAAGGTGATAATGTTTTAAAAGCTATGTTCCTATTATTTTTAGAGCATATGAAATTTTACATAATTTTCACTGTTTTTATTCACTGGATAAACTGAGAATGAAGAGTATTGACACAAACTACAGAACATTCATTGTCTATACAAGGATGTTAAGAAGGAAAATAAAGTATGGGAGTTCAAAAGGAGTTTGGATTTGTAACACAGGAAAGCAAATGCAATTTATTAGATATAAAAGAAACAAGATGGGATTACTGGAAGGTATCAGCTGAAGAAAAGAGTTTGTCCAAAAGAAGGAAACAAGGAAGGACTTTAATTGTATGTTAAAATATCTATCCCTGCTTAGAAATCAAAGTAAATGAAACTTGACAATACTGGAAAGCCTCTATCTAGTGTTTTTCAAAAGCAAAGTGAAATTGTTTTTAAGAGGCATAAAAGAGCAGTAACAGAGGGCTTTCCTTATAATAACATTTATCAGAAGGCAATTTTCTAACTTTCTGAAAATTATCCTCCAGAAGATAGAAGAAGCTATCGGCTTTCTCTCACTTGACCCTAGGGGTGTATGTGCGTGAAAGTGATATATGATGCTAGAGTTCCTGATTACAAGGACAATTAAAATATAGATGAACAAATATCTTAAGACTTTTAACAACTCAGAGCAACTACAAATGAAATTCGCAGCAAGAGAAACGGCAAAATGTGTACAATATATCAAACAACTCAAAAAAGCAGGATTGAAACTTGAGTTTAAATCTCTTGGACCATATAAATGACATCTAAGTTGCTAAATGAACCAATGGTCTGAGAAAATATTTATGAATTGTCTTTGAGAGATACTGGAGAGTAAGTGGCATATCTTTGAACTTAGGGGAACATGGGACGGGGCAATGAGAATAGATGGTAGGTAACCCCTTAGTTGTCAAAGATATACTCAGTATGGAAGTTAGATTTAATGGCCCAAAATGGTATTGTACATGTTATTAATGTTCTAATGCTAAGCATTCCAAATATACTGAAGCCAACACCCAGATTACAATATCCTCATAGAAAAGACCTTCATTTTCAACTATCAAAAAAGCCACTTGAAAGGATAATCAAACACTTGTTGATGAATGGTAGCAACAGTGAAATACTGTACATATTTAAAAATTCTGTAGATGATAAATACATTGGAGATTGGGGTTAATTTCGAGATTTGTTATCCATAAGCAATGGACGAGGTAAAATAAGAATAAAGATTTCACCTGTCATTTCTTATTATAGTCATTATGACTGTTAAAAGTAAATTAGAATAATAAAAAAATCAGTGCAAAACAAGTGATGAGGCAAATCAATCCCAAATAGAAAGCGTATGAAAAACGGATTCTATACTCACAAGAATAGGAGTAATACTCGCTCGAGTTAACATCTGTTTCACAAGCCTGTACCTGTCATAGAGGGGTTTAACAGTATGTCTGTCTTCTCTGGAAAGCTGAAAGAAAGAACAAAAAAATCAAACACTGAAAATGAACAAAAGGGACTTGCCTTAAACCTAACAAGAGTATTATAAAAATGGCAAATCTAAAAGAGAAATAAATCAGATTACAATTTTGGGCTTGATAGGAAAAAACCAGACATAAAGTGGTCAAATAAAAGCAACGAGATAAGGAGGTCACTTATAAAAGCTTAACTGCTTGATCCTTATCTATGAGTGGTCTTTTTTAAAAAAAAAATCTAGAATGTCAGCAAAATTAAACTCTTACTTGTTATTCTCTTCTCAAATTAATATTTCTTAAAATACTTCTGAATTATGTTTCTGAGATTACATTTGGATAAATATCAATGTTGATGAAGGTTTTAAGGAACAATTTTCTGAAAAGAAACCACAGTTTCTTTTAGAATACTTAGAATTTTATTGCTAATTTTGAAGGACTCGGTCCTACTTATTCTTTGGTCCCCAACACAATTCCTTCAATCTAACGGTATTAGAAGAAACTTTGGGGCAAAGGTTCAGTGATTCTGCAAGATGATGTCAATAGTGTTTTCAATCATTCTAGACAGTCAAGAAGGAGAGTATGAAATATTACCGGACGTCCATGCTGACTTTCATAGAACAGGAGACTTTTTTGAAGTGATGTTTTTTCTTCTGCAAGATGGTCTTTCGTCATTTTCTATAATGAGAGAAATGGAAGGGTCTTATTCTATATCCATTTTTGTTTTCATACTTACTTACTGAGGTAAAATAATAAAACTGAAATAGCTGAATTACAATGAAAATCTTTATAACAGTTTTTCTTCCCATATGGACTTATGCAGAAAAGTTTCTTAGCAGAAGAACAAAAGGCAATGCAAACATTGTTTAAAACAATCTGTAATATTAAAATCCATTGAAATTTGAAATTTTCTTGAAATTTTCTCTCAAACCTAATATTCTTATTTGATGTTTAAATATCATTAGAGATAGTGCTAGGAATTCCACAGAAAAGACTCTGATCTATGTATCCATCAACCTATCCCTGATAGCCTGGACACTTCTGTTTGTATTTGACCAAAGATACTTATGCAAGCCTTCTGGGAGTCCTGCTCCTTCAACAAAAGTAGCACTTGTAAGTTGATATAATCCAATCTGTAATCCAAGTTAAACAACTGGTTTATTAATATAATCTAAGATGTGATAAACCAAGCCACCTTATTTTGTCATATCGTGCAAAAATATAGGTTTATTCCTGTCATTGTTTGATCATACTGTATGTAATTAGTTATTTGTCTTTGTCAGTCATTGGATATCTTTCTTTTAAATCTTACTTGAAATAATTTGATATTTGATAAACTATACACTTTTACTGTTGATATTCTTCCTAACCAGAAAATATATATTTTCTTCTTTAAGGTATCTTCTGCATATGTTGCTTTTCCTTTTCAAATAATTTTCATATAATTTGTTCCATGTCTTGTTCTTGTTATATAGTGATATTGAACCCATATTGTATGTGTTTAACTGTTTATTCTAAAGAGTCCTTTACATGAGTAACTGTGAGTGCTATCTTTAGTTGTATAATTTTAGTTTATATTCTTCCTTTCCCACTTTGATTCCTGAAATTTTATTATCTTGCCATATCCAAGTTTTTTAAGAGGACTGTACATCGGAGCATGTTATTTTGAAAGGGAAAAAATATGCATCACTATAGCCAAGTCAACTGTCAACAGCTAAAATTGAACAAAGGCTAGTGATGCAAAGTTTGAAGAAATTTTTAAGCCATTTATTTGAGGTTTCAAATTAATAAACAATGTTGAAATATTTGAAAAATAAGAATACTTTTTTATATGTATGAATCACATGGTGCAAGTCTAATTTATAAAACTGGAAAGTTTATACTTTATTCAGGCAATAATTATAAATCCATTCACTGAATTCTCTTTAAATGTTTTAATGTTTACCTGCATTTCATGTGCCTTCCCTACAAAAATTTCTGAACCTGTAAAGAGTTTTACATAAACTCTTCTTTAGTTTTTAGAAATCATTTAGAAATTAAGCTAAATATTTTTCTTATACATTTATGCATTATTTTAAAAAACAAGCGTTTCATTATTATTTCACTACCTAACAGAATTGGATAACCAATAAATTTAAACAAACAAATGAATAAATAAATAAATATAAATATTTTGTTTGATTGTGTTTTCTTGATTTTGATTTTGAATGCAGAGGAAAAAAGAGATGGGTTTTCAAGCAAACACATTCCTGGTAACACAACTGAATGCTAAGTACTGGATTTTGGCTTGCCAGTTGACAATATATCTGGTACAGAGCAGTGGCCCCCAACCTTTTGGGCAATAGGGAGTGGTTCCGTGGAGAGAGACCGCAGACTGGAAGGGGTGTGGTTTTACATGCTTCCTGCATCTCACGGATGGGGCTTCACTTGTTTGCGCGGCAGTTTCTGACATTCTGGCAGTTTCTGACAGACCGGTTGGGGACCCTTGCTCTAGAGTGACTTTGTCATAGTACTTTACTGGGCAGACAACAGTTTTTTGCTGTTCTCACTCCTACAAAGTTCTAAAATATGAGGGGGGGGGAACTGAATTTGCAGATTGTTTCTCCATGTTAAGTAATTTGTTCAAGCCCTAAATGCCACCACTAAGAAATCATCATACAATTTTTTTAAAAAATGGGTCTGATTGTGCCACCTATCTTTTCAAATCAAAGTTTTCAAAGTCATCCGGACCATTCATGAATCCTTTTCCACTGCTGTATTTAAGGATAGTCCAGTTTAATAAACGCCTATCCTTGCATAAATTTTGAACACTCTAATTATACAATTAATCTTGTTAGTCATCTTTGTTAAGTAAACATAGATCAAGGCTATGTCCCCCCCCAACAAGATATTGAGAAAGATTTGCATATTGTCCCTAAAATTTCAAAGCATTCTATTCCAGGGAACTGCTTCTTCTGCAAGATGCTTCCTCCTTTAAATCACTATCAGGTTAATATTTGTCTCCAACACCATAGAAAACAAATTCCATTTCTCGTGCAGAGCCCAACGCATGCATTAGAGATTATTCATATTTCTACCTATTAAATTAACACGTCATTGGTCAGTACTATCAGCTACTTACTGAATGAGGTATTAAGAAATTCAATAGGAT
>NW_015386919.1:166432-200184 GCF_001527695.2 Protobothrops mucrosquamatus | reverse complement strand
AAATAAGCATAGAATGGTGGAATATAGGTTAGGTTTTTAGATAAAAAAATTTTCTTCTTTTTATATATATACATATATTTCACCTACTTATGTAGAATTATATTTTGTGGAGCTAGGGATATTAGTATAAGGTTACTTTTAGATGAATAGTATCCTGGGATTAGGTTTGGGAAGTCCGGGTGGGGGGTGGGGGGGGTTTCAATTGTGATGTACTTGTGATTGCTCTTTTTCTTATGTTGAAAATAATAAAAAAAAATTTTGGGAAAAAAAAAAAAAAAAAAAGAAATTCAATAGGATAATGAACTTGACAGATGCATTTTCTTTTCTGATGCAGCAGCATATGCAAAACTTACTTTTATATCTTCTGGCAAGCATCTTTCAATTCGCTTTTCTTTCAATTTTTTTAAAATTAGCTCAACAGTGATTTCTTTTGTAGGCTTCTTCTCTTTCTGAGCAACACGCAGATCATCTTCATTGTCTTCATCTTCATGGTCCAGAGATGAACCAAAACTTTTTGGAAGGGTGTTGCTTCGTGGACGTGCCTGAGGTATCAATTCATCTGAGCTTTTGTGCTTTGCATCTACATTGAATTAAAAAAAAATATGAAACACAAGCTCATAAAACACAGAACATAGCTCAGTCACTTTGTAACTGTTACTTCTAATCTGCCTAATAAAAACAGAAATGAGGAATTTAGACATTAAACCACATTTCGGAGGTATTTACTTACCTAAAAGAGAAACAGAATGACCAAGGGCAAAAAGGCAGGGGGGAGTGAGATTAACTTGCAACCAGCTTGACTGCAGATAACCACCCTCTGGCAGCCAATGGTGGCGCCAGTCTATCTTGCCTCCCGTCCCGATTTTGTCCTGACTAGATGGATTAGAAGTCGTCGGTTTCCTTCTCGGTTAGACTTCCCGATCCCCCTAACCGGATGACTTGAGGAACCACCGTCGTGTCGTCGTGAGTTAGCCGGTATTAAAACGGTTTAAAGTTAAAGTGTTTTGAGTGCCAGGTCTAAAACCTACGTAAGACATTCAATCGGGTAAACTCTGACCTCAGTTCAAAATTTGTTTAAGTGGATGTTTCATCCAGTTGAAGGTTACACTGACGAGAATTTTAGTGGTATATAGATGTGTAATATTGTTTTAGAAAGTAGAGTGAAATAATCAAATGCTTTCTTAATGAAAATTATCAGTAGTTAATAAGCATAAGCTGCAGAAGTGCTGAAGGAGATTTCTATGAAAGACCTACCTTTTATTTGCTTTTTTAATTTGGTAAGCTCTGTCATCCATTTTAAAACCTTTGGATTTGCTGCAATATCGGAATATGAAGGCTGAAAAGAGATAAGTATATTTTTAAAAAATATAAAAGACCAAAAGAGAAAAGAAAAAGAATTTTAAAAAGGGGCGGAAAGGATAACAAAAACAAAATTAGGGAATGCTAGCAACAAGAAAAACTATAGAAAAAAGGAACTCCTGTCTTTCTTTGATACAGATCAAAACCTATAAACCAATAACATTTTAAAGTAACATAAACCATAGCAGTACATTTATTATCATACACATATCTAATCATCAAAATATTTAAACTATCTCTTTATTTTTTTATTCAGTTTTTGTAGCTAAACCTGGGGACTTCCAGTGAGCACAGTAGCAAATTGACATTCCTAGAAGAGAGGGATGATAGTACAGCTGAAAACAGCATCTGGATGCTAGATCCAGACTGCCAAAATCTCTCTGGAGAAAGAAGATACCTTCTTTTTCATGAGCAGATGGCAAGAACCCAGGATTCTGGCGATCAGCTTATGAACAACTGGAGTGGGTGAGATTCCATTGAGCTCATAGCTGTTAATATAGTCTACATCAGACATGTCAAACTCGCGAAGTCACATGACGTCGCGCAACGTATAGGGACGGTTTTGCCATTGCCGGCAATGGGGTGGGCGCGGCTTCCGGATGACGCGTCCGTCCTGTGGGCCGGCAGTTTGACACCCCTGGTCTATATGGACTCAAAGTCAACCAACTCTCATCTCCTAACCATTTGTGTCAAATTTTTTTGTACTGCGTTTTAAAGATTGAGAACCTTGAGAATGGCAAAAGATTCTATTGGATTCATTGGGTGAGCTTTCTTCAATATCTTAAGAAATAATTTTTAACTACAAGATTAAGGATTTGTAAAACAAACATTTTTGGGAATATATAGCAAAAGGGTGATTGAAGTGTTGATTTTATAAAGTTTTAAATAGATTAAGGGTCCAGATGGAATTGAATGAAGACCCTGAAGTTAACTATAACAATAGATCAGATCATGCCAGACAAATCTTATTGCATTCCTTGACCAAGTGGCAAAATTAGTGGACCAGAGGAATGCAGTGGATATAATTTACTTGGACTTCAGTAAGGCATTTGATAAAGTAGACCACAACCTACTACTTGATAAGATAGAAAAATATGGGTTAGACAGCATCACCAACAGATGGATTCGTAGCTGGCTGACCAGCCGTACTCAGTGTGTGGTCCTCAATGGAACTGCATCTACATGGAGGGAAGTGTGCAGTGGGGTGCCCCAGGGCTCTGTTCTGGGCCCAGTGTTCTTCAACATCTTTCATCAATGATTTGGATGAGGGGATAGATGGGGAACTCATCAAATTTGCAGACGACACCAAGCTGGCAGGAATAGCCAACACTCCAGAAGACAGGCTTAAGATAGAGGAGGATCTTGACAGACTTGAACATTGGGCGCTACCTAACAAAATGAAATTCAATGGTGAAAAAAGTAAGGTTCTACATTTAGGCAAGAAAAACCAAATGCACAGGTATAGTATAGGGGGTACCTTGCTCAATAGTAGTAACTGCGAGAGAGATCTCGGAGTCCTAGTGGACAATTACTTAAATATGAGCCAGCACTGTGCTGCAGCTGCCAAAAAAGCCAACACAGTACTACGCTGCATTAACAGAGGGATAGAATCAAGATCACATGAAGTGTTAATATCACTTTACAATGCCTTGGTAAGGACACATTTGGAATGTTGCATCCAGTTTTGGTCACCACGATGTAAAAAATATGTTGAGACTCTAGAAAGAGTACAGAGAAGAGCAACAAAGATGATTAGGGAACTGGAGGCTAAAACATATAAGGAACAGTTGCTGGAATTGGGTATGTCTAGTTTAATGAAGAGAAGGATGAGAGGTGACATGATAGCAGTGTTCCAATATCTCAGGGGTTGCCACAAAGAAGAGGGAATCAAGCTATTCTCCAAAGCACCTGAGGGCAGGACAAGATGCAATGGATGGAAACTAACCAAAGAGAGAACCAACCTAGAACTAAGGAGAAATTTCCTGACAGTTAAAACAATTAATCAGTGGAACAACCTGCCTCCAAAAGCTGTGAATGCTCCAACACTGGAAGTTTTTAAGAAGAGTTGGACAGCCATTTGTCTGAAATGGTATAGGGTTTCCTGCTTGAGTAAGGGATTGGACTAGATGACATCCAAGGTCCCAACTATTATTATTATTGTTGTTGTTGTTACTATTATTACTATTATTATTCCCATGGAGAAACCATCTGTTTTTACATTTTGAAAATAAATGATGATCATTTTGAAGGTTGGATACTAGAGGACATCAAAAGGAAATAACTGCACCAATGAATTCATTAAGAGAGATTTATTAATATTGGGCCCAGGAATTAATTTTAAGGTGATCTGCTACTATACTTTTTCTAGCCACCTCAGGAAGAAAGAATTTCCAGTTTTGAATATTCTAAAAATGATTTTCTGGAAAGTTTAAGAGTTATTATGAACACATCTGTAGAAGGCATAATGGATAAAGCTGAACATAGGCTTAACTGTTGACAACAGAGCCTATAGTTTAAGTTCTTTAGAAGAATCAAGCTGCATGGTTTTATTTCTTTTTACTGTTATAAGCCTCCCAGAGTCACCTCAAGGCGAAATGGGTGGCAAATTAAATAAACAAATAAACAAACAAACAAACAAATAATGCAAAATGATGCTAAGTATTGAGTATAGTATCTTTCTGGAATGACTCCAGGATTTGGATATGGGGCACTGTGCTATCTTGGTTTGCATCCTTCTTCTGAGGCTGTTTTCAGTCAGTGTTGATTGGTGGCAAGAAGTCTGAGTCCTTTCCACCGTCGGCCCAAAGGAGCAATCTCGGATCGTGGAAGAAGCTGCTGCTCTCCCACAATCAACGAGGACCTCCTCAGCGGTAGCCGCCCCTTCAAGGCGGCTTTTCGACCCGATTAAGGGTCTACCGGCAGCGGAGAACCAGCCGGCGAAGAGAGCAGTTGCCGCAATCCGGATGTCAAACTCACGACGTCAGGTGACGTCGCGGAACGTATCGGCCCGGTTTTACGATTGCCGGCAATGGGGTGGGCACGGCTTCCATGTGATGTGTCCGGCCCGCAAGCCGGCAGTTAGACCCCTGATCTACATGAATCTGTTAGGGGAGGATCATCCACCTCCATGGGGTGAGATGTCATCAGTTTTCCCATGGTCAATTAAGCGATGCAGCGACCATCCTCAATGAACTAACTTCTTAATATACATATATTAAGCCTTATGTAACAATTGAGAAAAGAAAATTAAGTAGAAAAGAGGAAAGAATGGAATGATGAAAAAATATCAATGCAAGTTCATTTTTGTGAAGTAAAAGCAAATAAATATTATTCTAAAGCACCACTGTAAAATATTAAAATAATTTACCTTGAAGTTTTTGTCTTTCTCAAATTGCTCTTCAAACTGTCTTATTTTTTTCTGCAACTTTTTGACTAGCTGATATGGAGTCTTTTCTTCCTTTCTATCTTCCTTAGAACTACTAAATGCTGCTCTTCGAGTTCTGAATTTAAAAGAAGAGGTAAATATTATAGGTACTATATATACATATGCATACATATTCAGTTAAAAGAGGAAACAGGTATACATTTATACTTCCATCATAAAATCCATGGAACAGAGACAACAAAATTAATTTTTTTACTTTTACAATATTGTCACCAATATTTACTATAAATTACTACTTCATTTCCTGCCTTTTTATTATTTTTATAAATAACTCAAGGCAGTGAACATACCTAATACTCCTTCCTCTTATTTTCTCCACAACAACTCTGTTGTGCTAAGTTGGGTTGGGTTGGGAGACTGATTAGTCCAATGTCACCCAGCTGGCTTTCATGCCTAAGGCATGACTAGAATCATAGTCTCCTGATTTCTAGCCTAGTACATTAACCACTAAATCAAAATGGCTGCTGAAAAGATAACATGGTTAAGGTAAAATATAAACTATATGATCACTTTCATATAACTAAACTTAAGGCTTTATAACCAAAAATAGACATGTCAATTGTCCAGCTCTGTAGAATCATAGAGATATATAATTCATTAAGTCTGACCAACTGCTTTCTATAGAAATCCAGATTAAAATATGTAACAACAAGGGCTATTTAGCCTCCACTGCACAATAATTACAATAAATGAAGGGAAATCCACTACTGGATTCCAGAATCGGCTCCCTGTCTTGCTACTGTTACTATTAAAAACGTTTCTTAATCCATTGTTCTGAAACTTGGACTCTGGAATCGTAAACAGATCTTAGCTTTTCCATGTGACATCCCTTCACGTATGAAAACTACAATTGCGTCTTCCTTTAGTATTCTCAGAGCTGAAGATTTCAATCTCTCTTCATATGACATTAGTTCTAGTTCCCTAATCATGCCAGTGATCCTTCCTTGAACCTGTTCGTTTGTCTGAACAGTTTTTAAAGTGTGGTGCCACAAAACGAAGTCCCCATTAAAATACCACAACTTTTTGTTTTTCATGTATGCAAATTATGCCATGGAATTTCCTTTTCTTAAACCTGTTCTGCTATAATTTACATTTTTAAAAAACTCTTAAGGGAAAATGTATGCATAATTAAAATCAGTTTTATTGTAATCTAAGAGCAAAGAATACAAAAGTATTAAAATATATACCAGATTTGGAATTTTCTTGATATATATGCCTAAAAGTACCAACACTTTCACTCTAGCACAAGTTGCAACTGAAGAAAGATTATGTATGTATGTATGTATGTATGTATGTATGTATGTATGTATGTATGTATGTATGTATGTATGTATGTATGTTGCAGGATAAGATACCAGATACAGGTGTCCTCTCCAGAGCAGGCCTATCATCAGTTTACACTCTGTTGATGAAAGCCCAGATACGCTGGGCAGGCCACGTTGTAAGGATGCCAGACCATCGCATCCCTAAACAGCTCTTCTATGGTGAGTTGTCTCAAGGAAAGCGATTGCACGGGGACAAAAGAAGCGATACAAAGACACGCTGAAAGCATCTCTCAAGTCCCTGGGAATTTTTGGTGCATGATCGACCGACATGGCGTACCCTGGTTTACCAGGGTTGCCAGACATATGAACACAGAAGGACAATCTTGGCACAAGAGAAGCGAGCACTCCGTAAAGCCAGAGCTGCAAATGCTGAAGCAATACTGTCCACATTTCTCTGTTCAGTATGTGGCAGAACATTCCATGCTAACATCGGTCTCATCAGCCATCTACGGACACACTGCTGATGGCCCATAATCCATAAGATGTCAAGGTCTTCATCGAAATTGATGGATGAACAACAATGTATGTATGTATGTATGTATGTATGTATGTATGTATGTATGTATGTATGTATGTATGTTATTCCAAATTTCAGCTAATAATCACTATTTGGGGGAAAAGGCAAATTCTCTTCTAGCAAACATTTTTTTTCTTTTTCTTTTATAAACCTTTTTTTTTTTACTCAGATGCTTTTTAGAAAGACAACACAAAACCAAAAAGTCTTACAACTTTATAGAAACAATTACATGATACCCACACTCATGATTTTGGAGTTAAATGTGAATGAAAAATTCTATATCCTAATACAAATCATTAACAGTTTTTTCTCATGAACTGTATCTGTGAATGACATTAAGTACTTACCTAACAAAAGAAAGGGCTTTAGATGAAGAATCTATTTTTTCTGGATCATGCAGGAAACGCTGACTTTGCCCAAAATCCAAACTCCGATGTGCCAGTATGGGATGACTATCTTCTTCCAGAGGATGATTCATTCTTCCAGCTTGTGGAGAAAGCTGAGCTTCTCCAGATTCATTTTCTTCCTGCCAAGTTTTAAAAGCAGGGAATGGCTCTAGAAGGAAATAAAAAACAAATGGCACTGGAATATTAGAAGACTGCAGCAAAAAAAATTGCAAATTCATGATGTGACTAAAATGAACAATGAAATGCACTGGAAAGCTACATGTTAAAGCAAACAAAAAGTAAATAGCCCAATACACTTAAGACATATACAACAATCTTCCAATAAGTGTACGCCACTTAACGTATTTCATTAGATAATCATCATGCATTAATATATAAAACTATACTATGTTGTACCCTAAATATGTATCATGTGCATTTTGATTATGTGCTTTAAACCATATGAATAGGTAATTTTTGTCCAAAACAACCGAAAGCACACTAAATTCCTTCAAGTGCAACAGTGTGCATCAAACATTTACATAAGATTTTAGATAATGAAGTGCAACCCCCTATGTTTCATTGTAATACAAAAGACTTGACTCCTCCATATATTGATATTGAAGAATAATTTTATTGAAGGAGCATTGTTTGTGAAGAAAATAAATAAATATTTCATATTGCACATTAAAGATTTAAATGTTTAAAATGTATGTTTGTGAAATAATTTGTGCCTGTTCTAAGGAATCTGAAATATTAGAATAATCCAAGAAACTTGTTATTGTCCCTTGAAAAAAATGTGTGTGTATGTGTGTGTACTAATATTAACACATAGACACAGACAGTTCCTCAGTCTATCTCTATTTACAATCACAGAAATAGAGTGACATAAATACTGAATTTGATTTTTCCAGTGCAAATCTTATATTTGAAAGAGAATGTTAAACAATACAGTGACAACACAATAAAATGTTGATTAACCCACTTATACCTGCTTCCCACCAAACACCAAAATATATTTTAAAGAATCCCTTGTTTAAAATAAAAGTTATTTGGATTACAAAAAGGCAAACCAGACATGATGTCATGGTGTGAACTTATAAAGCTGCTTTATATAGACACTCTTCCTTGGTCCAACTAGCAGAGGACATTCTTCACTAGCTGGCAGAGGCTTTCCCAGGTTGTCAGGCAGTCCTAGTTCTGCTGGCTAACATCATTTAACTGAACATACCAGCATGTCAACCTGGACCGTTTATATGCATACCACTGCACCAATCATAAGCCATAACTCTTCAGAAGGCAGCAGGTAAAAGGGGTAATTTGAAAGCAACCATAAACCATGAAAGAGGCAGTAACTGAATGTATGGCGAACCATACTTACCCTCCCCTTCTCTCTGTAGATGCATTGCTTTGAAATCAATGAGGGGAAAAGTGATAGGGCATGGCGCTAATAAATGGAAAAGAAAATGGCAAAAAATACTGAAGTGAACACATCGCACAGTTAGAACAAACTATAAATAACACGTAGGAGTACAGCACCACATAGAAAGTCTTCCAATTGACTCGGGGCCAGGTCTAAGCACTCAATTCTCAACTGAATGGAGCAGTTAAAAGGTGCCCAACAATATTCAAGATGAAGCCCTTTATCAATTAAAAGCCTTTCCAGAAGTGTTCCAGAGGTGACAAACAAAAACCACATGCTTTCCCGTGTTTAACAAAACACATTTCAAACAAAAATAAATTTATGCACAGGACAGATTTTGCTCACATATGTTTAAAAATAACAATTATGTATGTGTCCAACATATGCATTTGTCCCAATTAACGAGATATGCATTTTTAAAAAGAAGCAAATTTCTGACACACAATAGAACAGGTCTAGAAATCATTAAACTAAATCTAAATGGATCTTAACAATAAGATTAATATAAAATAATTCAATCTGATTCGAAAAAGAGGACAGAGAATGAAGAAACCTAATTCAGGATCCAAAGAGATTTGCAGAGCACAAAAGGGACTTTTGGCTTAGCCCTTAATCCTCCCCTTGAAGTAATCCCTAAGGTCTGAGGATATTCTTGAGCTGCATTCAATTAATCACCAGAAGGGAAACAGTTCCATTAACTTTGGAACTGTTAATGCATTGCATTTCTTTGGATCCTATTCCTAGAGTATAGCAGCAAATAAAACAAGAAGCTACTGCTTAAACGAAGAGCTATTTTAAGTATAGTTATGTGATCAAAATACATATGTTTTATCCTTAGAGTCAGAGGAACGTTAGAACAACCATTATCATCCATTTGGAAATTAATATCACTATACTATTAATTGGTTCAGTTTGCAAGTTAAGCAGAAATCATAATCTTGCAGTTTGGATGTTGCTATATGAATCAACAAAAGAAAGCAAGAATTACTGGTACCTTCCAGGCTCATTCTCAAGAGAAACTATACTTTAATAGTTTGGCATAATGCAGGAGGATGTACCAATTATTAGAGGAATAACTTGTTCAACTAGAGATAACTAAAATATAAGCAGCAAATATGACATTTCATTTTTCAAAAAAAATACAAAACAGTTTATATTAATGTTTTACATGCTCTTAGTGTACACTTACTCCTACTGGGAATCTCTATGTGTTTCTATTATACAAAAAAAAATAACTTGAATGGTCAATCCAATGGCTGGGGGAAAATATTATCTTCTCATTTTGAAGAAATCTGTCCAATTGGCATCATGAGATTAAGCTACAGTTATAAAATAGCAATAGCATTTATATGGCTTACATATCGCCCCATAGCTTTTCATAGCACTCTCTGGACAGTTCACAATGTAGAAGTATTATTTGCATATTGCTACCAACAATCTGGATCCTCATTTTACCAACCTCTGTAATATAAAAAACTTTTTTTGACAACTTAGATTGCATGAGGTATAGAGGTATCTTTTTCAAGCTATCTGGAAAGGCAGAACAATAATTGTGTCTCCTTATATAAGGGCTTCTGGGAGCAACCATAAATCCTTACATTTATATCCAACAATTATATCCAACAATCAACAGTCTTTTGATTGTTAATTGTATGGAAAAATATATTTGACCACATAGAGTTGCATTACCAGGAGCACCATACAAAAGAATTGTAAAAGAAAAAGATAATTCTGAAATTGAATATACTGTTCTAATATAATTTCAGCTGTTGCAGATTCTGAAATTTTCTTTAAGACTTTTTCCTGGAAGTAAAAATGCATTTCTGCACTTCATGGTCAATACATTCCCTACCCCCAAAAAGAAGAATCAAACCCATTCCTAAATATTACATAAAACAACATTAGTTTTATATTGTACATTATAACTATAATTACTTCATGAGATCAATATGAATGTTGATGTTCCAAAATAGAGTGTTTCTTTTAAAATTTGCATATTATAACAAATGTATACATTGTTTCTATATAAGCAGTCATAATTATTTGCTGGCGTATTATAGCCATGGTAAATACGATGGTTACTACATCATTATTTGTTACATGGATATGTGTTTTATCTCAAGAAAAATGATGTGCGGGAACATAATAGAATTATCACATCTTGAATTCTTTAAAAATAAAATGGGCAGAATCCCATTATCTCCCTGATAAAAAACACAGGAAGTGTGATAAAGAAGCTCTAGCTAAGCTCCCTCATACATTCTTTTACAGTGGAAAATGGGGTTGGCATCATCAAAGTCAACATATCCTCCTTTTCTTAGCTATAGGACTATGCAGGAGTAAAATACCCTTCACACAATTGTTATAATGATCCCCAGCAATCTCTGCAGTTTATAAATTGAGAAACAAGCATACCAAGCAGTACACAAATAATATTCTTTAAACCCCTACTCTCTCAGACTTCAAGCAGATTAAAACAATTTGTTAAGAATTACTGATAACTTCAACTAACAGTATTTGGAAGTTTCAACTTCCCAAATCTAACTTTTTCTTCTACTGATTCATTTCAATAGACTTCATCTAATACCCATTTGAAATATATTATTAAGTATCAATAAATACAAATTTATATTGATCATATATTTGAATTTTCAAAATTAACAAAAATTTTGAAAAACATCAGTAAAATCAAGATTTACCTTCCCATTTGTCACCACCATTCACATTCTTCAAATCAAGATGTGGTAAAGAGGCACACAGTGTTGCTTCAGGAGCATTGTTATTTCGGTTTTTCAATTCCTCCAATTCATTTTTCATATTTTGATCAGAAATATTGCTAACACAATCCTGTAAATAAACAATACACTATTATAGGATCAGCAACTTCCAGCATACATTTAAATTTTTGTTTTGTGGATTTCAGCATGTTTTCCTGATTGATAAAAAAAGAATGTGAAATATAAGCAAGCAATTAAATAAATCAAGCCTTTACAGATATGTAAAATAGGAACCATACAAGAGAATGTCAAATACTACCTATCTGTAAAAATTACAATTAATATTCATGCATTTAAAAAGTGGAAATACATTTGTGGATACATATTTAACATGTGCCTAGATTTACAAGGGAAAGAAAAAAAAAGCAAGCTCTCACCAGAATCATGTGTGACGTCATTTTGCTACCATCATCAAACAATATACAGTCTTGCCTATAAAGGAAGTTAGGACATGGGAAGATTATTTCAAAATACTTATGATGGCAATTCTTATGCACTCAACTCAGTCGTATCAGTACAGTTTAAAACAAAGTAAACTTGGCTTCTGTTTGATAAACCAGAACAAAGAACTTTACACTTACAATTATCCCCCCTAATCTAGTGATATTATTAATACACACACGTGCATGTGCACACACACACACACACACACAAACTAGTATCATGGCTAGCAATACATCTATGTATACAAAGCTGTAATTATGATTTGTCAATTTAGATATGGCAAAGCATAGTGTACAAAAGAAATGGTTTGCAAAGCATTTAAAATGTTTTCTGATTATGATTTAATAGTAACTAACAAATCATGATTCCTCAACTCAAAAAATCATAGCAAACATTGTTCAATGTGTTTCTTCATGATTTATTAAGCTAAACCTGGATTTATTGCAAAACTCTAGTTTAGTTGGCTTGATAAATTGTAAAGAATATTGTTTACTTGTTTTTCTGAAATTTTAATCAATGGTAAGCAAAATTTATAAAATAATTTCATAACGTAAAAATTAGTTGACACAAAAGAAAGCAAACTGGCTGAGTTGAAGGTGAGAGAGATTTTTATACACTATGAAACTATTTTCTTACTTGGCTCTGGGTTTTTTCCTACTCTAAAGGCAAAAATCACAAAAGCTATGTTAAATTAACCTTTCTGTATCCTGTAACAAAAAATAAGGTTACAATCCTGGCACTAATACAATCACTAAATATACTCAGTCCTAAATGCCCTGAGTATAGACATTTTATCTGTTCTTCCAGCAACAGATAGATGTCCTCATACTAAGGAAACTAATTCTGGAAAAACAGTTCCTCATAAAGATAACATCAATAAAAAGTATCTTGCCCCAGACCCAATGTTCTCTTGTATACTGGAGTACATACTTATTTCCAAAGGGTTCTTTATCTTCACCTCCATCATCACATGGCTTCAACAATACGCCTGCAGCCTATTGGTGAAAACAAAGACCTTAGCATGGTAACTGCCATTCTGTTTTAAGGAAGGAAGAAAGCTACAACAATCTGTGGTTCTAAACAAATTTAAAATTTATTTAAACTACTTAGTTACTTTAACTTCTGGGGGAAAAGTTTTGAAGTGCCCTGCTGAAGTATGCTAATGTAGATCAATTTGAGGGCTGAAGATGTAAACAAAATATTAACAACAAGGATTCTGAGGACTTCTCTCAGTTTATGCAGAATGAGCCATCTGCTGGACTCTAAAAGATACTATTAATCCTTGTTACTAAATAAAGCAGCAACATGGACAGAACGTTGCTGGAAGAAAGCACTCATGCCACTAGTAAAAACACCCAGTTAAAACTGGCTTATATGTTAAATATTATTTTTAATATCTGCATTTAATACAATCAGAAAATCACATTAAAAGTGATTATAGACTAATCCTTATGAACAGCTGACATAGTCAAATACTCAATTCACTGCTAAGCAGTAATAGCGTTTCTTAATATAGCCTCTCCTCTGTGCCTTGGATCTGAAGATAGCTAAACATACTTCAGATAGTTTTAAAATCATTTGCTCTTTTCCTTTTTAGGTAAAGCACATTTTATTTCTAGGATATAAAATGAAGGCGGTATTCAGTTTCCAAAGCCCTAACCCAATTGCTGAAAACATATAATTTTTAATGTGACAGAAAGAGAACTTATTTAAGTAACTGGAAATAATATTTTAAATTGATATGAATTATATGTACATTCTGATTCCACCATCTTTTGGAATACAGTTTCCAGAACAACATTTGAAGGCCAAATGTCAATATCATCCTAAAACTGTTAGATATTTCTGATATTAATAGGGCTAAATTTTCAAATAAACAAACAGGCCATTTGTAGACTAACTTTTCAGTTTGAAATAGGTACTACTGGCAAATTACTTCTCCCAGTTTATTGTTGATTTGTTTTGGGGTTTTTTTCATCTATTTTTCCTTCTTCGATGTTATTTTCTGAATATTACATGCAAAGGTTACATAAAGATTATGCCATTCCAGGAGTAATTTCACAGTTTTTCAGAAATCATGTGAGGAATTCTGGAAATGATGTTCCGGATGAAACTTGTTTATTTGGGATAGTATAACCCCCAAAACACACTGAACTACTTCCAGTTTGGAGAATTCAAAAAACAAACTCCATCAAACTATCCTTGAAAAGGGAGAATCTTCAGGAAGTTAGCATGGCTTACTGGAAGAGCAAAACAGTTTAATGTTTTCCAGAATGCCCTGTCTCTGGAAATTATAAATTTTGCATATCCCTAATATTTTTTCTATTTCTATGGCTTATATCAGAAGCCATTTACTGTTATTATAAATAT
The DNA here is from genome assembly GCF_001527695.2 of Protobothrops mucrosquamatus. Classification (NCBI taxonomy): domain Eukaryota; kingdom Metazoa; phylum Chordata; class Lepidosauria; order Squamata; family Viperidae; genus Protobothrops; species Protobothrops mucrosquamatus. The sequence goes on along the minus strand of NW_015386919.1, from coordinate 186,138 downwards.
ATGCATTAAATTTCTTGGCTGTTTTGATTTGAAGAATTTAAAATGGTTCTGTTAACAGTGACTACAATAACAGCATGATCTTATTTACATATTCATTATAATGGGAGGAAGGGCAAAACTATTGTACATCACAACTGAAAGTTATATACATACTAATATCTGCATTTTCCAGAGAAATTCCTTGAAAGAGTACATATAGGATTCTTAATGCAATCACTTTAATATTTATAATATTCATATAATGGTAACATGCTAATATTATGTAAATCTTAGTAAAAGAAGTTAACAAATGATTCTAATATAAATATAAAGATGAATAATTCAGCTATGCTTTGCTAGGATAGTATGGTAATAGAAAATCCCCTGCAAAACATGCTAATTTAAATAAGGAGTACTACATAAATTAGTTTCCTACAAAGCTATTATCTTCCTTTAGAAGAAAGTGATAAATTAACCGTATGCTATCATTATTTTCCTTTTTAAATTCTGAATTTCTTTTATAGACCTGAAGCTTCTTTACAATAAAAACTCCTTTTTATGACCCTTAATCCCTTAATCCGGGGGAGAGTCGAGGCGACTGAATGGAACTGAGCATTTACTGGCTGGATGCCTTTTCTGACACCAGGCACAGATTTTTTTTTCTTTGCACCCCAGGAGAGAAACATTTGCTGCTACCTAGAATTAAACTCTCAACCTTCTGAGTGGGAGGTGGACTTCTTCATCACTAGGCCACCACGCCACTCAAAACTTTTCTACAGTGTCTTTGCTAATTTTTTGCTTTACCTTTTATTCACTCAGAGGCAGGATTCTAAAAAAATAAGGTATTTTGCAATATTCTTGGGAATGTAGCTCTTGAAATAGCATGTCACACAGGACAGGGCAAAAATCATGTTTTGCACAAGCATAAATTCTGTCAAGAAAAAAAGACCTAGGGCTAGCAGGAACAAAATTTTGTTTGTTTTTTATAACACTGCTTTAAGATTCTCAGCAAGTATTCCCATAAGTCTGGAACTAAATATATAGATATAAGGAAATACATATCTATAAATATTTTCAAACGTGATCTAAACTTTAGCCTTCATTTTGGGTGGAGAGGAGGCGGTTCCAGACTGGTTAGCTGCTTTACGTTTCTAGGCCTTGGTAAAAGTGTTCCCTATTGTCCTCTGTCTTAGTCCTTTTATAAATATATATTGTAGGGCTGTGAAATGCTTTCAATCAGATTCAAAGGAAAAGAAGTGATTCAGAGCATACACAGGTATACACACTGCATATGTCAGCAACACTTTAATATAAATATGTCTTTTCCAAAGTTATGGAAGGCAGCTACTCACTCTCAGGAAAAGACATAGCTGCTTTGTAATTGCTGAGAAATGTCATCAAGTTTCCCAGCTCCAAAGCATATTTTTTCCCCTTCAAAACTGCTGTAGTGAAATTGCAATGATTATCTGGAACTCACAAGTATGCACAGGATATAGTGAGCAGACACAAAATGGGGCATTTCCTGATATTCCTGGGGGGGGGAGGAGGGAGCAGGGGCTGACAAAATGTGGGACAGTAACACTTTGGAACTAAATTGTATGGGAATAACATTACAGCTTTCTAGCAATTAGCCTTTTTTCCTTATAACAATGAAGGTTTAAACATAATTTTTGGCTGCTATGTAATGAGAACCCAGATTGTTGGGCGCAATATGCTGACTCTGTAAACCGCTTAGAGAGGGCTGTAAGGTACTATGAAGCAGTATGTAAGTCTAACTGCTATTGCTATAACTACTCAATTTCCCAGTGGCGAGTAAGCCCTAACATAGGTCTCTGCAGAGAAAAGAACAAGATTCTCTGGAAGAGTCCTCAATTGTCCTGAAATGATCTGATACAACTCCCTGCTTACCCATCATGTTGCCTGGATTATCTTGAAAATATCTTTTATTTTCAATCCAACTAACTTCTTACAGGAACAAATGTCTTAAATTTATATGTGTTCCTTAATGGATATTACACTTGGCTTCTTGTCGGAGTAGAAGGCAGGGAGAAGAATGGCAAAGTAAAGTTTTAATTTGAATTTATGTTTGATGCTTTAGTTAAAAGATTAAAAATAACAGATGATGAAAAAGTCATGGAGAGTACAGTCTCCTGAGCCAAAAAGGAAAGGGAACTTGAAAGGGTGTAAAGCTTGCTAGCATATGGGAGGCTTTAGGAGCAAGATATAGTATTTGCTGGACATGTTTAATGTCCAGAAATACGGCACAAGATTCATATTCTGTATGGAGAAAAAACAACGTTCCTATCTATTGTTACATGAAAATGGCAGAACTGTGCTTACAGGAGTTCCAAATGAGTGTCTAAAAACAAAGTTCTTATAGTTTGGACTACCACTTGCCTTTTCAAGCTGAATTTACAGGTGTATGGAGCATCTGCCAGCTCAAGTTCAGTTTCAAGAGAGGAGGCAAACTCTGGCCCTGTGGCTTGCATGACCTGCCTAGCAGACTGGATTAGATTTGCATTCCCCACCCAGAGTTGCAAAGAAGAATTATGATGGTCTATGACCATAAAAAATACTTCATTTACAAGGAAGAAACACACTCATAGTCTGGAGACTCTCTTATATCAACAAAGAATGGGAAGTGATATTGTTATTTTAGCTAGTTTACAGCAGGATAACAATATATTTACAAAACAAATACTAATAGTATTCCTTCTAGTTATATTTCAGATTGCACTAAAATATTTTCAGACTACAGTTACAGGAAACAAAACTCAAAATGCATGAAGCATATTTTATGCTACTCTTACCTGATTATTTTCTTTATCCTCAGACACAGGTTGTACAATTTCACTGTCTAATTTAGTGCAATTCACTGTTTCAGAGCAGTCTCCAAGATTCTCATAATCTTTAGTATTATTCTTTTCAGTATCATCCCTAACAAAAGGAACAAGATGCTAAATAATGAATTTTACCTGCATAAAACTATCTGGTTATGGGTATAAGTTAAGGACTGTAGGCATTAACTATTTTGGTGATCATAATATTCTGGATTAATGAAATCAGAATATGCTTATAACAGTCTGTACAACTGCATTCAGAAAAGAAAAAAAAAGTAAATTCCTAATATCCATTTATTATTTAATAAGATGCTCATAAATGTTATAGCACAAAAATACATATAACATTCTACTTTTGGGGAAAACTTAATACTGTTCCTACCATATCCAGCAATAGGCTGTAGATACTGCAATAATCCCTAGACAGATATTCCCCAAAGCAAGGAGTTTAAACTAGCGATAGAATGTATGTCACAGTTGGTTCATACAAGATGATCACACTGGAACCATTCTGAAACATGCGACCTCTACGAAGCAGAAGATGCTACCTATTCAAACACATTACCTGAAGAATTGCTTCAGAAGAAGTGGAAAGAAATGAAATTTCCCCTAATGTCACTAAACCAAAGAATGGACATCTAAAGGCACTAAAGATGCTGCAGGCATCTTTGTGCTACAGGTAGTCTTCTATTTACGATTACTTATTCAGCGACTTGTCAAAATTACAATTCTAAAATAATGGACCTATGACCCATGCCCAAAGTTATTACCATTGCAGCATTTCCACAGCTACATGACAAAAATTCAGGCACTTGACAGCTTGCCTATACCTACAATCATACAGGCACTTCCCCCACATTACTGCCCATTTGTTTATTTATATTTCATATTTCTTAATAGCCCATCTCCTTTTGGCTGCCCTGGACCCTGCCTTGCAGGGCAGCAAGCAATCCTGCAACCACATGGATCTACAGCTGCTTGGCCGGTAAACCTCAGCAAGCAGCAGCAAGCATTTTATTTGCAGATGGCTAACATCGCTGAATATACTGTCAGCAACAACAATCTACAAATTATAATCCTTATTTAATTAGAATGTTCTGCAGGTAAATCATGACCTGCCACAGTCTTACAGGAAATTGATTTGAAGAAAAATGCAACAGAGCATGAATAAATTATTAGGACACTATGAAATCTCTTAAGAAATATATTAAGGATAATGGAAATGCTATCAAATATCCTCCTCCTCATCACTGCCATCATCTTCATTCATTATCCATACTATCATCATCACATAGTGCCCAAACACTACAAACAATAAAATTTCATTTTGTTACTATTTATTTTTTTTATAAAAAAATCATTTTTATTTTAAATGATTAATTGATTTTTGTAATCAAATAAGCAATATAAAATAAAATCTTACCGGTTGTTAGATCCTTTTTCATCTTCCTCAATATCTCCTTCGTGACACACCACTTGGTGCTGTAAATTCTTGAGATCTTGATCTATGCTGCTCTGCAGATCAAAGAGATGTTGTTCTACTGCTGCTCTAATTGTTCTTTCCAAGATGCTTGAAATAAAACAATGGTATGTATTAATAATCTATTTTCTTATATGTAAATCATGTTGCTCAATTTTGTTCCTAGCAAGCAGAGGATATTCAACTGAAAAGAAACTAATTTATTCATTCACTTTTACTAGCAAATAGAGCAGAGAATGTGCTTACGTTAAAAAAATATTTTTTTCTGACGCTCACAGTTCAATGTGATACAATGTGAAATCTTGTACTAGGTTTAGAAATGGAAGCAGACTCAGGGCAATTAGAAAGAATAGCAACCTGTGTGAGAATTGGTGGTTTAAATGGTGAATTGTACAATATAAAGGTATAATTTAAAGAGAAAGTAAAGAGATACAGAAAAAACAAATGTCAAAAGAAGAAAATTTAGGGTCAAAACAAGCCATGTGCTCTTAGAGCAATAAGAAATGTGAGTATATGGAAGATTAGGAAAAGAAAAATGGGGGTTAAAATTAACAGATATTTTAAATAGTCATTCAATATTAATTCCAAGTTTTTATCTATATTAATGTCATCCAGTATTTATTCACCCAAAGCAAAACAGTGCAAAGGTTCCGTAACAATAGAGGTAGTCCTTGACTTACAACCACAACTGAGCCCAAAATTTCCGTTGCTAAGCAAGACAATTGTTGCCCCATTTTACAATCTTTCTTGCTACAGCTGTTAAGTGAATCACTGTGGTTGTTAAGTAGTATAATGGTTGTTAAGTGAATCTGGCTTCCCCATGGACTTTGCTTGTCAGAAAATAGCAAAAGGTGATCACTTGACCCTAAGACACTGCAACCATTATAAATACGTGCCAGCTGCCAAGCGTCCAAATTTTAATGTGACCATGGGGATGCTGCAACGGTCGTTAAGGGTGAAAAAAATGGTCATGTCACTTTTTTCAGTGCCACTGTAACTTCCAACGGTCACTAAACAAATAGTTGTAAGTTGAGGATTACCTGTATACAATGCAATCATGAATATTTTCTATGCCTATGGGGAATTTATACTTACTCTGCAGAAGCTGGCAAGATACTTAAAGGGGAGAGATGAGCACTGCAATGAAAATGATATACAGAAACATTCAGGTTTCAGTTCAGTTCATTTGAGTATATTGTCATGATTTTCAGTAAGAAACCTAGTATATCGGTAACAGGTTACAAACACTAATAAAAGCTTTAAACTCAGACATAATTCTAGTTGACCAGGTTATGAGTTGCCTTTGCCATTCTTTTAAGATTTTGTCATTCAGCATACTTAAATACAGTCCTTTAATGTAACTTCCGCAAGCAAAACAATACAGCAAAATAATATGAACTGCTAATGGAACATACCCAGGTATTGATCTCAACAATAACTGCTGTTAGTAACCTGTTATTTAATAATGCTAGGAAAGCCATGCAAAATATTTCAAATAGGTGCTGTGCAAAGTGTGTTAACATTAACACAGCACCTCTCTTTGACATGTTAACGCAGCCACATCCTTTGCAAGCTGCTTTAAAAGCTATCCTTAGTTGCCTATGTACAGAAACAGAGTGTTTTTATAAAGGAAACCTGGAGCCCTTATAAGCAGAAGAACACTGACACCGACGTCCCCTAAACTCTGCCGAAGATGTTATCTAGCCTGGTAACAAAACATTCAGAAACCAACCCACAAGCTCAGAGAACGAACCTTCACCCTCAAAACGAAAAATATATGGCCTAGCTTCTTATAAAGATTTTGAAGACAGCACAACTATCACCTTGCTGCTGTTCCCTGAAAAAATGAAGTATGAAAGGAAAAACTATATTCTTTCCTCCACATAAAAAAGGGTTGTGTATTTTTCTTCCTTTCCCTTCAATATACATGAAGAAATTCATCATGCTTTTTACAAGAGTTGAAAAACATTTTTAATTTCCTCCCAGGAAGGCATGATATGAAAGAAGAGAGTGTTTTAATTAACATAGCAAGAGTGTTTATAACATATGAGGGAGGACTTCTTATGACTGGCAGTTTTATCAATCCTTTAGATTAGCATCTGAACACTTCCACCAGTAAAATTGAGACTATTTAAAGGCAACAAAGCATTACTTCTTGGAAAAAAGAATATGCACTTTTGTAATACGTTCAAGATACCATAATCAAAATAAGTATCACGCTCATTAAATTCTACACTTTGTTGTACTTGAGTTTTCAAAATATTGTACAAATTGTATGGAATTTTAATGAAAGTTCTTCCAACATAAGTCCAATTTTGTGTTTCTTTGTTCAAAAAATAATGATGATGATGAAAGGACCATAGGGGTTTTAAAAAAAACCTAGTCAAGTATAGGTTTTGTCATTTAATGTTTTGTCATATTCTTTTCCTACAAAATCTTTATAACAAAGATTAGCAAATCGTTAAAGATGCTGTGCATCTGTTCAGTATTGATCTAAGTAAATGTGATGTAAAATAATAAAAACGACATAGGGGGGGCAAGCCTAAGTCAGACAGCAGTAATGAACAGTATTGAGTCAAACACCCATAATTTGATGAAGTACCAGAGTCATTAAAGAGGGAAGAGTAGTCTCCAAAGAAGAAAGTTTAGTGACTTTGCAGGTCAGGAAGAAATGGAGGTTCCGCATATAAGTTCAAATGATGAATGTCCCAAGACTTCAGCATGAATGGAAAATGTTTGATTGGAAGCTCTAATCAGTTTTAAATACTGAACCAGAGAGACAAATGATAGAGAAGGAACATTGTGTGGAGCATATTGATCAGTTTACTAAGATCTGACTACACAAAAAAAATTCTACGCTTATTTGCAGAAAAGTAGACGGGCGTTAAGTAATTATAGCCGCATCCCCTTATAGTTTAAATATTTCCAGGACTTACCAACAAATTTTCTTCTTTATCAAAAAAAACAAAACCCTGTAAGAGCTTAGCATACCCACAATCTCATAATGTCTCCAAGTTAAAATACCAATTTCAAAGCTTAAAATACAATATTAAATTAGTTTTACAACTGCTTTGTTCGCTACAACAAAGGCCATCTTATTTTTGCTTAAACATAAAAATAGGTCGTTTTTTTCTCAAATCAACCTCTTTTTTTCTTTTACTAAGCAACGGTTAATTTTTGAATGGGAAAACAAATACTTTTCATTTATTGTAACTAATACGAACAAGCTCTTAAACTTGTGAAATGCAATGAAGTACTTAAGCAGCATTAATAAGAGAGGGGCTCCTTGGAAAAGACCTGGCATTGGGAAAGACTGAAGGCAAAAGGAGGAGGGGACGGCAGAGGATGAGATGGTCAGCTAGTGTCATCGACACAATGAACTTGAATCTGGACAAACTCCGGGAGACGGTGGAGGACAGGACAGGAGGATGTGGTGTGCTATGACCTATGGGGCTGCGAAGAGTCAACATGACTTAGCAACTGAATAATAACTTAAGTACTATATTAACGCTGTATTATACTATATACAGAGAATCAAAAGAAAGTTTAACAAAATAAAATATTTAAACAAAATTTATTAAAGAAATGAAGGTGATTAATTTTTAAATAAACACTTGAATATTCAAAGTTTATGTAAGGTTCTTTGATCAGCCAGCATTTTATTAAATCATATACTATGTAATAGTTACATCTGACAAAGTCCCGAACTTTCTTCAAATCTAGTCAGTAAGCAAAATACTCAACATTGCCTCCCCCACCTCAGCTATCTTCAATGCAGTGAATATTCTCAAAAATCACTTCCAAGCCTGAAAAATCTTATTGCTTTTATAGTCTCTTTCATTAGTTTTACAGATTTTAATATTTCAAGCAGGAGCATTATTTGGCTGAATTCCTGACAAAGAATGACACAGCATGATACAGCATAACCATTTTAATATGTTGTCACAATCTGCAAAATCATGTAAATATTCATAAGCAGTATAATTTTAATAAACAATTAGGAATACATGAAGAGGTCTGTTCTCCTTAAATATCATAGATTATATGACTGCAGGGAAATAGCAGTTTATAGCAGAGCATATTTTCCAAAGCAAGTTATTTCCGTTTTAGCATACAATCCTTTAAGTCAGCTTACCTATGTAGTAGAACTTTGAAAGCCATTTTCATTATTTTTCCTATTCCAAATGAACATTTCATATGAAAACACTTCATTGGAAAAAACTAAACAGATCAGCAGTCTCTGTAGCTATTCTGCTTGCTTAATTTAAGTAGTTGCCTCTAAGATAGCACTGAAGTATTACTGCACTAAGTCCTGCAGCCTACATAGAAAAGACTGCAACATGAGATCACTACTGACAGTAAGCTGCCCAATCAGCATTTTACTTCTAACAGGCTTCTGATTTTATAACTCCTGGATACCAGATAGTGGATCATAAGGGCACCTGAACAGATATGCAACCTTAAATCATCACTGAAAAATGTGAAATATATATATTTCATTCTAATTTCAATTATTCCATATCATAGTTTATATAAGCCCTTAATGCAGCCAAAGAATGGGAGATTCAGCTCAAACTGCAATAAAACTGGTTTATTCAACTATGAAAGTAACTAATAATCATCGACAGATATGAATATACAATAAAAGTATCACAGAAGGCGTAGGCTTTCTATCTTTTGGTGTTATTCAATATTAGTTAACAAAATAACAGACTTGGAGGGAACCTTGGAGGTCTTCTAGTCCAGCGGTTCTCAACCTATGGGTCGCGACCCCATTTGGGGTCGATCGACCATTTCACGGGGGTCGCCAAGCAAGGCTGTCCGCCATTTTTTTCCCCTTTTCCGGCAGGTGCCTTACCTCCCTTGAGCTGGGCCAGCTGGTGGTCGGCCTGCTCCGTCTCTGCCGCTTGCCAGCTACGCCTCAGCCGGCGCAGGGGGCAGAACCACGCATGCGTGGTGCTCCCGGGCAGGGAAAGTCCTCGACTTATGACCGGTTGGGTAGTCCTCGACTTACGATCGGTTTAGTCCTCGACTTATGGCCGGTTTAGTCCTCGACTTACGACCAGTTGGGGGTCGCGGCATTAAAAAGGTTGAGAACCACTGTTCTAGTCCAACCTCCTATTCAGGCAGGAAACCCTATACCAGTGATGGTGAACCTTTTAGAGACCGGGTGCCCAAACTGCAACCCAAAACCCACTTATGTATCATTGGGTGCCGGATGGGCATGGCCCATTGGCGTGGCTGCGGTGGTAACAGCAGACTGGGTGGGACTAAATAGTTCAATCAATCAATTCCAACTTGGCGAGATCCTTTTTTTTCCCGTGAGAAGTTGAAATTGATTGAACTTTTTTTTTTTGCACATGGTGGCGGCAGCCTAAAGCGAAAAGGTTTTATAAAACCCAGCTGAAGGCCTAGGACTGGGGCGATGGTGCGTGTGCCCACAGAGAGGGCTCTGCGTGCCACCTGTGGCACACGTGCCATAGGATCGGCACCATGGCCCTATACCATTTCAGACAAGTGGCTGCCAATCTGTTCTTAAAAACCTCCGGTGTTGGAGCACCCACAACTTCTGGAGGCAAGTCATTCCACTGATTAATTGGTCTGTCAGGAAATTTCTCCTTAGTTCTAGGTTGCTTCTCTCCTTGATCAGTTTCTATCCATTGTTTCTTGTCCTGCTTTGGAGATTAGGTTGACCTCTTCTTCTTTATGGCAGCTGCTGAGATATTGGAAAACTGCTATCATGTCACTCCGAGTCCTTCTTTTCATTAAACAAAACATTCCCAGTTCCTGCAACCATTTTTCATATATTTCAGCCTCAAGTTCCCTAATCATTTTTGTACGTGAAGTGAATAGGATTTTTTTTATGTCAGTAAGACATACCAGTAAGCAGGAGGCAGCTACACAAACCTTCACTGAAAGAGCATTTCATGTATGGGAACTCCAGCCCAAAGGCCCAACTAGCTAATTTAGTTTCCTTGATAAAAGCCTTATCAGAAGATCTAAAGTGCTGGGAGGTCTGATGGAATAAGAGATATTCACTAAGAGAATCAAGAAGTTTAAAAGTAAGAATGGTTTTTAGCACATTAAAGAATGGGCGCTTTCAATTAAGTCTGGAAATGGAGCAATAGCGTGAAGATATAACATTTAATCAACGTCCTCCATTTTTGCAGCTGATTTTATTCAGAAACGCTGACTAGAATTCCTTCATTTGCTTGGACATGCAGAAATCTTTTGAGCGCAGACCTAAAGACTCCTAACACCAGGGTACCTACTAGTCCTTGATGCAGATCAGACTCCTTTGTCATGTGGTAAAAGAATCCAACACGTTTTGAACCAAGAAACATTTTAGAGGCAGTCAGTCTATACATTGGTTCCCCCTCTCATTTTATTTGTGGCCCTTTCAAAAAGCCTACTTAATATGATAATTCATCTAATCCTGGTCCAACGCTGCTGTGGAGGGTTATTTCTGCTAAGTTCATGCAGATACGATAGCTCATTTTAGCCATTGCAATGAAAATAATCATCTTACAACCTGACTCTCTTGCCCCAAATTTAGTTCAGTAGCTCTAATTAGCCTTCCTCAACCTACTGCCCTCCAGATGTTTTGGGTTTACAGCCTCTTTGGCAATGCTCCCCCAGCAAAAATATATCACACATCTCAGTACTTGGGGAAAAATGGTGCTAGCTCCCTAGTAAATATTGTTAGGACTGCAGGCATCCATTGCCAGCAGCCCCTTAGATATTGGAATACTGCTATCATGTCACCCCTAGTCCTTCTTTTCATTAAACTTGACATGTCAAATTCCTGAAACCATTCTTCATGTTTTAGCCTACAGTCTCCTAATCATAAGAGACAATTCCAATTCTCTATAGTGTTAGTCATTATTGCAAGATATTAATTAATCCTGCAATTTATAAGATAGAACTATTCAATTTATGAAACAACAGAGCTGAAGACATTCATAGCATCAACATCTAAAAATAAATACAAAGCTGGCATACAAGTGTCAAACATTATCTAGACAATTTGTCTTCAGTACGTAACAGATTGGCAATGAAGTAACTATAGAAATATGGCTAGCTATATATGGGCTTCCACTGTGCCCTCAGTTAAAAATTATATGCAATGAAAAGGTTAAATCCTGAATTAATCATTGTGTATGTGTATGACAAGAAAATGAATACTGGTTTATACGTATGCTTTTAATATGGTCTCTCAAACTAACCCTTGTGAAATAATCAGAAATAATTATTAAAAATAACTGGGCATCACTCTATGTACTCCCTTTCCTCTTTTTACATGATATTGTAAAATTACACTGTGCTCCCCCTTCTAGAATATTCTCCCATCAGAGGTGAGATCTACCCTCACACTCCTGACCTTCTGAAAGAGTCTAAAAACTTGGTTCTGCCACTTGGCCTGGGGCCAAATGTTTAACACTTTTTAACTTTTTATTATATTGTAAGCTGCCCAGAATCACTGTATTGGAGAGATGAGTAGCACAGACATTTAATATATAAAAAGAATAAATACAAATATTATTTCCTATTTTTTTGGTTCATAACAAATTAATTGACTACTATATTCAGGCTGCTATATTCAATACATCCGGGCTGTAATAGAGGCTGTTCCTCTATCCTGGTCCTGTTAGACCTCTCAGCGGCTTTTGATACCATCGACCATGGTATCTTGTTGCACCGGTTAGGGGGGTTGGGGTTGGGGGGCACCGTTTTACGGTGGTTCTCCTCCTACCTCTCGGACCGGACGCAATTTGTGTTGGCAGGGGGGCAGAGGTCAACCTCGAGGCGCCTCACTTATGGGGTACCACAGGGGTCGGTCCTCTCGCTCTCCTGTTCAACATTTATATGAAGCCACTGGGTGAGATCATCCGTGGTTTCAGGGTGGAGTTTCATCAATACGCAGATGACACCCAGCTGTACATCTCCACCCCGGACCACCCCAACGATGCCGCGGAAGTGATGTCCCGGTGCCTGGAGGCCGTGCGAGTCTGGATGGGGAGGAACAGGCTTCATCTCAACCCGTCCAAGACCGAGTGGCTGTGGTTTCCGGCGTCACATCATAGCCAGTTGGTTCCATCTCTGGCTATCGGGGGTGAGTCATTAGCCCCCGCGGAGAGGGCCTGCAACCTGGGCGTCCTCCTGGATGCTCGGCTGTCTTTAGACGATCATGTGACAGCCGTGGCCAGGGGGGCTTTTCATCAGGCTTGCCTGATACGCCAGTTGCGCCCCTTTCTGGATCGGGATGCCCTACGCACAGTCACTCAAGCCCTCGTTGTTTCCCACCTGGACTATTGCAATGCTCTCTACATGGGGCTCCCCTTGAGGTGCACCCGGAGGCTCCAGCTAGTTCAGAATGCGGCTGTGCGGGGGATTTTGGGGGCCTCTAGATGCTCCCATGTAACACCTCTCCTGCGCGAGCTGCACTGGCTGCCGGTGGCCTTCTGGGTGCGCTTCAAGGTGTTAGTAACAACTTTTAAAGCGCTCCATGGCAATGGACCTAGGTATTTGCAAGACCGCCTCCTACCAAACACCTCCCTTCGACCAGTCCGCTCTCACAGAGAGGGCCTCCTTAGAGTGCCGTCGGCCAGACAATGCCGGCTGGCGACCCCCAGGGGGAGAGCCTTCTCTGTGGCAGCTCCTGCCCTCTGGAATGACCTACCTCCCGACCTACGTACAGTTGCGGACCTGCGCCTTTTTCGCCGAGCCCTGAAGGCCCATCTATTCCGTGCAGCCGGCCTGGCGTAGTTTGATTATGTTTTAGTGGGGGTTTTTGTATGGGGTGTTTTTAGAACAGGCCTGTTATTTAATTTGATTTTAGAACAGAAACTATTTATTTATTATTGTGGTTTTTAGTATCGCCTGTTCACCGCCCTGAGTCCCGTAAGGGAGATAGGGCGGTATATAAATTTAATAAATAAATAAATAAATAAATAAATAAAATAAACACAAACATTATTTGCCTACATTGCAGTCTTAAAAAAGACAATTTTAAATGGGGTTCTACTACTGTGTGTTTTTTTTTTATTCAAAGGCCTTATGTCCATTTAGGGATACACTAGGAAGCAATCGGATATTAAGAAACTATATGGAATTACAGCAAATTGTCAAGTTCCATTTTTCTTATTAAGACACCATGTAACTTGAGTAGTAGAAATCCAGGAAGACACAATTAGTGGGATATTATCTTGACTTCATCTAACATTCTATATATTAATATACCCTTATTTCCCTCCTTTTGTTAAAATATATATGTCAATATTATTACACGCAATGTTCAATATATTAAATCAGGCATGTATTCAAGGATACAAATTTGGAGTCACTACAGGAATTGAAACACACACACACACCACCCCAACAGTCCCCTAAAGCAAGCTTTGGGATACCCCTAGCATCATTATGGCAGAAGCCATGCAGTTTTGCAGTTTTTCCCCTGGGATCAGGCTAGCCACAGTGGGAATGCTAGCTCCTGAACATTAACTAAACTCATTTTATATTCTTACAAAGTTTTTTTTTTTACCATGCATAAAGCAGCAAACAAGTCAGAACTTTCAAAAATTGTTTCAAGCTAAATTGTTAATTTTGGCTCATGCCGAGTTCTTGAATGAAACAATAAAAATAAGAAACTATTACTTCATTAAATTGTGAACTGTTATACGAAGCATTGATATCCTAAAATTTTGTCATGAGTCCAGAATTCAAAATGCAATTATTTTAAACTCTGTATTGCAGGATCAGAGAATCACTCTGGTCTAGATGAAGGAAACTCAGGTCTGAAACCTTTGTGTCAATTTGACTACGTTATTGTGTCTAAATCTTACTTCTGTGACAGAAACGTTGGAAAGTTGTTTCCAAAATTTTGCATAATTAAAATCCTAAAATTCAACACTAAAAACAGAAGCATACTGTATATAGTACTGAAGTATAGTATAGTGTACTGCCTAGTAATACCATCCTCAGTATCTTTGCTAATACCTTGTTGAGGCTGAAACACTACATGATTCCAGGATGCTCTCCATCATATCTTGAGATTCTGTATCTTCCCTATATTTTGGATCCTCTGTGTTTTCTTCTTCTTCCTCTTCTTCTGGCAGTTCTTCAGACTGCTCAAGCTTTATATCATCTTCATCCAACAAATCATTTATCTTTAAAAATAAAAAACAAGTAACATCAAGACCTCATTTTCTCAGATAAAACAAATTATTAGATGGCACACACTGGAGGGAAAGTGTATGTTCATAAATAAAGTGGATCAAACTTTATTGATACCTATGCTTTGGATCTCAACTCAACAAAGAAAACATGTACCAATGAAGCCCTGGACTCGTAGCCAGTGATAATCATATGATATATAACTTTAAGCCAATACACAAGAAGAAGAAAAACCAAAGACATCTATTCCTTGAAGAAAGCCACAAGATAAAAGAGATTTAATGTGGACCTTCTTTAAGTAAAGTGGACATAATATCATGAAGAGTAGCAGTGTTCTCTAGCTTAATAATACTGAAATCTCTGCTCTCCTTATTTCTGAAAGCAATTCAATGAAATCTCAGTCTAACACAGATGCAATAGACTAAACTAGTGTTCAAATTTCACAACAGGTTTGTCATCTATTTTCAAAGTCTGCTTGGACACACTGATTCTGTGCATATGTATTTTTCTTGCTTCTTACTAGTTTTTGTGCTTATTTTTCCCAGTAGGAGACAGAGATGTTAAATAGTAACATTAAATGAACTGGTTTGCATAACTATTTTTCACACTGCACTTGCAAAGAAAGAATTTTTACTTATTTTATTATATTTATTAATTTTTTATGCCACCCATCTCCCCTATCAGGTAACTTAAATAAACTACATACATATAAACTGGAGCATGCTGTAATTATTACTGCCAGATGAATGAATTGAACAAAACTCTTTTTGTTAAACCATGATTTTGTCTTAATTTAAATATCAACAATTTAAATCATGACACTGCACATTAGTGGACATATTGTATTTGAACACGTATACTATGAGAAAATGCAACATACTTTTCCTCATGTTGCAAAGAGAAGAGAGAGGTATGAAGAGTACAATGACAAGGCTAGACTTGTCCACATCTCATTAAACCATAGGTTAGCGTTAAGATTCCCCCATGAGAACTGGTTTTGTTTAATAACTGAGTAAAATAGCTAATAACTGCAGCTAGTTCAAGCATCTTCTGCACATGGTAAAAGAAAAGTTGGGAACATAAATGAAACCTAATTAGTAAACTAAACTAGAACTTATAAACACATTATACAGCAAAAGGTTTCTATTTTTACATATTACAAATATTTTATCTATCCAAAAATGCATTAGTTTCTTACCTGCTCAGTTACTGAACTTAAATCATTAGATGAGAAATCTTCCTCTTCATTTTCAAAGAGTTCATCATAATTCTCTAGCAGTCCTGCCATTATTCTGCTAACAAGTTCTTGCTCTTTCAGATCCTCCACATCTGTGTAAATGCTTTAAGAATGTCCAAAACTAAATTCATGTTTTTTAACATTATTTTATCAAGTGTTGTTACTATTTCCTACTCCAGGGTTACCAGAGGTAAAGGTTAAAATATATATTTTAATACATACCATTTTCCTCCTAAAGCTAGACAACCTTCTAAGAGCATCATCTACAAGAAATTACCATTTTGGTTTGTCTAGCAAACAGAGCCACTGCTTGAGTTCATTTTTGCCTTTCTGAAATTAGGAGGAATGAGGTCTATTCATCACAGAAAATTAATCAGAAAATTATTTACTATGCGTTCTAAGCATCTAATACAGTGGTGGCGAACCTATGGCATGCGTGCCAGAGGCGGCACTCAGAGCCCTCTGTGGGCACACGCGCCATGCCCCGGAGATGGCAACTCTCCCTCTTCAAGCAGCCGCCTGCTAACTCGCCGAGGTTCCATGTGGCCAGATGCATCTCGGCACGGCTGGTTTCCCTCTCCCCACCATCCCGTCCCTCCTGGCCTCGCATGCTCTACTTTTCCCGGGCATGACCCATTGCATCGCCTCCTCAGCTGTCAGCTGGCCATCCAGCTCAGAGGCGGCTTCTTTGAACTGCTGGCGGCGGGCTGCGGAGCCCCCGAGTGCGCCGGTCGAGGGGCCGGCAGGCTATGGCTGCTGACGGACACCGTCAGCCCCCATGCGCTCACTGGCCTCTGTGTGCGGGGGCCAATGGTGTCAGGCAGCAGCCACCCCGGCCCTTGCCTTGCCCCATGGCAATGGCACCCCCATCCTGCCTCGCCTCACCCCGCAAGACGAGCCTCTTGCCTACTGCTCCACCTGCCAGAGACCCCCTGGATCTCCCCAACCCTGCCCACCCCCACAGGCGTCCCTCCTCACGAGCAACATTGAGGTGACCACGCCCACCTTGGCCACACCCACCCAATCTGCCATGACCACCACAGCCCCGCCCACCCAGTGGGCCACGCCCACCTGGCACCCGGCAATAAATAAGTGGGTTTTGGGTTGCAGTTTGGGCGCTCGATCTCTAAAAGGTTCGCCATCACTGATCTAATATAATTGTGGAATTACATTTGAAAGAATAAGTAATAGGCAGATCCAATATTTATACAAAAATTGAGTTTTGTTAATTTAAAATAATTTAGCAAAAGAAAAAAGTTCTTACACTATTTTAATAGAAAAGCTAAATTTAAGAAGCATATAATTTTACATAATATTTAATAGGATTTGCTAAATGGATAGAAATAAGGAAGGTAAAATAAGTTACTTAATAGTTAAGATTACAGGAGAAATTTCTTAAATACACTTTTACTCTAAAGTTTCATTAGGGGAGGGGAACAATATCTTACTGAAAGACATCAGGACCAAAAACTGCAGCCAATGAAGTTGCAGACCAAATCTCTTCATGATGTGATGCTACATTAGCTAAAAATCTACACAGAAACTTTAATAAACTGTAATTCACAGGTGGAAGCTGTTGCAAGAGGAATCTTAATTTTCTTCCAAATTCATCTTCATTATAATCTGCAAAATGTGATAGAATTTTCAATAAATTTTAATGCACTATTCCACATTTGATAAATTTCCATTCAAATACCAGTATGAAGTTTCATGTTCAATTCCATTTTAAATATGTTACTTTTAAGTAAAAAAAAAGTTTTCAATAATTGAACATTTTTCACCTCATTTTCTGCAGATTTTAGCAATCCTTTCCTATCATCTCTACTTTGTTGTATAATTGTTTGTTAGTTTTATATTATCTTTATCTTTGTCAGATGGATTTAAATTATCTAAAGTAATAGATATGAAAACAAAATATATTTTAATATGTAATAAAAATTCCCATTCTCTCCCTAGTATTGCAGTCATTTTATACCAGGAATTAACATTTGAAGCTGTTACTACTTCTATAGTTTGTATAGAAGTATAGAAGACTTTCCATCTTGTTGACAGAAAACCTGACTGTATTCTATACATTCATATTAATCAAAACCAAAACACCAGGAGAACACACAGATACCAAGTTATTAAGTTATTCATTTCTTTTGGATCAGATTGGCTTTGAAAAAGGTATTATTAGACTGAAAACTAAACAAAACATTAGATAAAAAGATCTATATTTAAATATAATACATGCAGCAATTAAGAGCTATATTCTGATTCTGTTTATTTATAATGGTTCAAAGAATTCATGCACATTGCTCAGCTGTTGAGGTTAAGCTCTTTATTAGACCCTCGTTGTGCAGGTCTGTGTTAACCTTTTTGAGAAGCTGCTTTAATGCCTTTTCCCAGTTATCTGAACACACAAGTATATGCACAGAAAAGATATGTCAGAATTGTTGCTAAAACAAATACTCAGAGGACCTAGAAAGAGGCCTGAAATGAGTGCATCAAACCTTTAACATATAGTTGCCCTTGACATTTCTGAACAGCAAGTTCACAAGGGCACGTTGCTTGCCTTGCCAACCTATATCTACCTATGTACCAAGATATGACAGTCACTTCTAAATCTATTTTATCAATATTAAGAAAAATATAGTTTAGCAACTGATTGCCAAACACTCAATAGAAGAAACTGAAATATATAGGTGCATACATTCAGAATATTTTTCTATTAAATATAGAATGTTTCTGATGCTAACTAAAGAAATATGAAATATCAGTTGAAGCTATCTTTCAAAACATTTTCAAAATATCTAAACTTTCAAAATATCTAAATTTATTTGTGGTTCCATATGTGTTGAAATGTTCATGTAATTTAGATATAGTTAAACCACAAGAAATAAAATGCAAGGCTATTTTGACACACATGGACTTCACTCAGTCCATCCAATACATATTCATGGAAAGGTCAACCGCCCAGCTTTTATATTAGATTGTTTTCAAATTTCTGAGAAGGGATCTTATAAAAATAGCTATGTCGGCATTTTAAGACAATTTCTTTTTTCTTTTTAGTTTTTCAGATATAAAGATAGGGCCAAAACCTACCTCTATATATCCAATGGATATAAAATTAACAGATCTTCAAACCAAATAAATCATCAATAACATAGTGTGCATTTATGTGTGTGAAGAGGTGCATAGATATTACAATATGACCCTAATAAATGTTCTATTTACATAAAGAATTATTAAATGGGCCTAAAAGTGGGAGAAGTGTATATTAGTAGACTAGTGCTATTTCCACTACATATAGCTTCTATTTTATCAATATAAAACCAAGGTTCCCAGTGATCTGGATACACATTTGGAATGTTAGAGGGAAACAATTTTCAGGCATTTTAAATTTCCAAATTAACTATTTCTAAACAGTTTTTTTCACATATATTGAAGTCATTCCAATACCTTGAGGCAGTTGTATCAAATGCATATGAAGAGTGCCAGGAATAACTGGTTCTGGAAGTTCTTGAAGAAAATATCTAAGAAGACTAATAGCAGAAGGTACATCTGCTTCTTTAACCAGGTCGACATCTTCTCCATTATCATATCTTTGCCGAAGCCACTCCACTGTTTCTGCATTCCCGTTGACTTGAAAAAGTCCTTCTTGCTCTAGACCTCCTTCAAATAGAATGAAAAAACAATATTCCCTTTTAAAATGAAAATATATTCATTTCTTACCTAAGAATGTCACAAAAACAGGCAAAAAAGATGATCCTAGCCAATGCTGCCACCCAAAGAAACATTTACAAACTTCAACAAAAATATTGGAGCAGTGTGCAAAACATTTATCGTTTAACAGTGAAACCCATAAAACTTCCCATTTCAAATGTGAACTATTCTTTTCAATGGAAAATAGGCTGAAAACTTTTTAAAGGTTGTAATAATAATAATAATAATAATAATAATAATAATAATAATAATAATAATAATAATAATAATAATAATAATAATAATAATA
>NW_015386919.1:162948-166211 GCF_001527695.2 Protobothrops mucrosquamatus | reverse complement strand
GTTAAATAAGTCTGTTTTTCCCAATGGGCATTTTTTGCTGGAAACATGAAGTAAATGCTAGAAACTGGCAAAAAACACCCAAAATTGCAGTTGAAAGAACATGGGACACTGCAAATGGATGTAAATGTGAACCGGTTGCCAGGCTATGTGTTTGTGTGGGTGCGGCCATCGGAAGTTCAAAACCAGGTTATAAGTGGTTCTGGGAGTTATAATAAAGTTATAATAAACTTCCAACAGTCATTAAAAAATCAGTCATTAAGCGAGGACTACCTGAACTGTTAAAATGTCAGCTAACATTTGTTTTGTGCTCAAAATAGGATGCTTAGGGCATTTATTGAAGTTTCAACTTAAAATAGTTCTCAAACAGTTTACACACATGTAAAAATAAAAGTTACTTTCTCTTATGAGATTTTATTTGTGTACTGGAACTTTCTCTTGTTCTTTCCTCCAAATTCTCTCCACAATGTCCTCAACCCACAACAGCAGATTTAGTGAGTATAAAGAAATGGGAGAAGAACTTGTCCCATTATATGTAATCCTCAATTTACAACCATTCATTTAACAATCTTCTGAAATTATGTCAGAAAAAATGACTTATGACCTCTGCACACACACTTATGACCATTGCACCACCATGTTCTGTAGTCATGTGATCACAATTTCTATTTTTCCCCTAATTTCCAGCAAAACAACATCTATTGGGAAACCAATTCACTTAATAATTGTAGTGATTCACTTAAAAACTGTCATAAAATCAGTTCTGACTTGAGTTATGACCATAACAACTTAAGACGAAAATTCCAATCCCAATTATGGTTGCAAGTCAAGGACTACCTGTACAGATGTTCCTTAGATTATAGGAGTGGTACAGAGGACAGTAGGATGACATTCATTGTTATAAAGCCTAGTAGAGAACTGTATTCATAACTTCCCAAGAAGAATACATGAAAAGTATCTATATTTTCAAGTTTTTAATTTTATCATTAAGGCACAGGACGAAAATACATACCATGTTCCTCAATATAGTCCACGACATGGCGGACTATGAATGGAACTTCACTGCCTGGTTGCCCTTCCTGCTGCAGTTCATCAAGTGGAATTCCAAATATTTTATTAGTAAGAACAGAGTTGCAATTACTCAAAGAAGGGGAGGAGCTCTTCCTCATATCTTTATGCAGCCCAATGTCAAAGTGTCTTTCTGAAAATAAATTAATTATAGATTTAACTTCTTCAATGCTTCCCACAGATATTTATTACCTGAAAAAAGATTAGAACTGTCTCTAGTAATACACACCATATCAGTGATGATTTCTTTAGATGCTGGCTGCCAGGCAAATTTACACTAGAAGCTAGGTAACCCAGAATTAATAGCAAAATTTGGCTAGCTGTTTTATTTCCTGGATAAGGCTTAACTTGCCTTCAGGTTAGTTTTTTTTATTAAAAATTCTTGACAATTACAAATCAAAGTGGTAGAAATTTATTATAAGTAACTGCTTTCTTATGACTGTTCAAGCTTCTATCACACTTTAGGATGAAGTAAGACCAAGACTTACTCTGATGTATCAGAATTTCGTCAAGAAGAATGTAGACGAACTGACAATAAAAGGATATGCACATCAATGATTTTTATATGTGCAGTTATTAAAAAGATTTAAAGTAGATAAAAGAACTTTTGGTTTTGAACAATATAAGACTGAGTTTGAAATGAGACTGTATAGAAATGAGGAACATGTTATAAAATGTATAAACTTTTATTGAACTTCTAAAACAGAAGCAAAAAAATATATGATAAAATGGGTTAAAAACTATGGTAATAATATACATGTCATGTTGACAATACACATGCACAAAATGTGATTGAAAGGACTGAAATTTATACTATTGTTATAGTCCTAAAGAGAATTTTTTATAAAGTGATGTATCATTGCTGCACATCACCAGAAAAACAATCTAGAATAACCAACAATAAGAGATATTTTATAATGCTTGGTGGACATGTAATAAAAGCTAGAAAAAGTTGGACACAATTACAATTATACAGAAGATTCTAAAGATATACAGGTTTTGTTACAGTAAAAATTCTGCTTTTTTGCTACAAAATCATCCAAGACAACCAGCACATACAGTACTTAAAACAAAAATTAAATAAAAATCCAAATAAAATATATGAATACATTTCCAGGAATAAAGAGAAAACAAACAAAACACTTGGTGAAATAATAATGTATTGATATTTTGCCCACTCCCTCTCCAAAAAAAATCAACGGGATTCCCAAGGGTCAATTTGAAGAGGACTCCTCTCATGTTTTATCTCTCACTACCCTCACTACTATCACAGGCCACACCACGTGAAAGATTTCCCCAAACTTTAGGAGAAACACCTCAGAGTAAAAGGGAGCTGCAATAATACCTTCATTCAACTCAGTTTGTCTTGTAATTTCAGGATCTAAACCAAATGCGTCTCTACTGCTCTAAACACTTAAAAGGCTGAAATGCAATTTTAAAATGCAGCTGCCTACTATTCTGAAACAAATCACTTTTCATTAACTTTCAGCACATTATAAACTGATTGACTGATTATATTTATAATTTTTATCACATACTGCTTAACAGATCACAGGATGACCATATACTGCAGCTTCATTGCTACATGCAACCCACAAAATACTTCTTGGTGTCCTTTGAACTGTTTCCAAAAGTTATTAAAAATCAGAATGTACAATTCTGGGCATCAATTATCAACCAGTTTAGGTCTATGCCTTTTGAATAATACAAAGAACTACTTTTGCCAAATTTCATCCTTTTACGAATGTTTACTGGCATTTTAAAAAATAAGGAGGAAAACTGGATCTTCATAAGGATAATTTCGATAAATAAGTAGTATCTTAAATATAAAAAACTAAATTTGAATGTATATTCTAGCCAATATGGACTTTACAATATGAGAAATCTAGGGGGGGGGGAAGCTTTACATATGAAAATATATACAGACTACCCAGAGTTGCAGATCACAGTGTATTTACCACACTACTGAAGAATGCTCTCCATTATGTTCCATTTTTTATAAAGCAGAACCTTTGAAATCAATACAGCTTAAGAATATCTTAAGAAAATAATAATAGTTGAGAACACCTACCTCACAGCACTTAAACACCTATGTTCACAAAATATTTTCTCTGCCAGCTACCTTTACTGACGAAGCATTCTTTTGTCATTTATGGTTGCTTAAGGTTATGGCAGAAGATCAGCCTGTAGTTCCTCAT
>NW_015386919.1:157591-162211 GCF_001527695.2 Protobothrops mucrosquamatus | reverse complement strand
TAAAGCAGAACCTTTGAAATCAATACAGCTTAAGAATATCTTAAGAAAATAATAATAGTTGAGAACACCTACCTCACAGCACTTAAACACCTATGTTCACAAAATATTTTCTCTGCCAGCTACCTTTACTGACGAAGCATTCTTTTGTCATTTATGGTTGCTTAAGGTTATGGCAGAAGATCAGCCTGTAGTTCCTCATTGAAGAAGGGCAGAACTTGATCAGTATCTCAGCTATTAATCTGCAAAACACACAAAAGCATTTGAGTACTTAATCCCTTAACAGCGTAGTCCTATATACATTACTGTACTCACAAATAAAACTAAATTCAGTAGCATGTAATACATTTCCCATTTGAAAAATTTTGAACTTCAAACATTTCATTCTAAAATCAAACTCCTTATTTGTAGTTTAAGGCATTTGTTTGGGACTTACTAAAAGTGTTCCAGTGCTGTTTCAGTCATGCCAGAAATGTTTCAAACTTAAGAATTGAGGGCATTTCAAATTCAGCATTTTTCCAGGATGATCCACACAGCATCAGAACACTTCTTGTAAGAGTATAGCGATATATTTGCCCTCAGAATTCAATGTTTCATGTTCAAAATCAACAAGTAGGAGAAATTTTGCATTCCAACGTATGGTCCAAATGAAATTTAAAAATAGATCAGTTTCATATTATTGTTTGATAATGTTAATTATGCAATCCAATGGCTCTCAGGGCGAATATTATATACAAGAGGTGACTGTACAACTACTTTCTCCTTAGAAAGTATGCAGTGTTATAATTAGGATAAGTTATTGAACCAGAATGGAGTAACATTCTGTGTGATAATCTACCAAAATACAGAAACATTTTGTCATGAGTTAGAGAAATAAAAACAATTATCCATCAAGTGGTTATATATTACTTATTGTACCCAGTAATTGCAAAGCAAAATTTATTTACTAAAATATCTTCTTGCAATTTACCAATACTCATCGGCATTTTTCTGTAGGAAGCTGCACTGGCCATTAAAGAGACATAGTAAATCACAATCTGGAAGAAAGTGTTCCCTCCATTTTTCACACAATAACACCTTTCACATGCAAGATGGCTTAATCCTGGTTTCACAAAACAAAAGAGCCACTCTGTAATGAATTAGTTAAAATACAGTTATAGCTAGTCAATAAACATGGATAACCCATTTCCTGAACTGAATTCCTATACTCAATTATCTATGGTAAAAACTTTAGGGAAGCAACTGAATTTACATCAGTATCCTATATTTAGTCAGAGTACAGGTAGTCTTCGACTTACAACAGTTCGCTTAGTGACCATTCAAAGTTACAACACCACTGAAAAAGTGAGTTAGGACTGGTTTTCACACTTACAACCATTGTAACATTCCCATGTCATGTGATTTACATTCGAATGCTTGACAGCTGACTCACATTTATAATGGCTGCAGCGTCCCGAGGTCACGTGACCCCCCTTTGCAACTTTCTGACAAGCAAGGTCAATGGGGAAACCAGATTCACTTAACAACGATGTTACTAATTTAACAACAGTAATGATAACAAATTTGGCAAGAAAAGTCATAACATGGGGGCAAAATTCACTTAACAAATTTCTCAATTAGCAACATAAATTTTGGGCTCAATTGTGGTCGTACGTTGAGGTCGACTTACAACCGTTCATTTATTGACAGTTTGAAGTTACAACAGTACTAGAGATTACAGAGCATTTGCATTTTCAGCTGAATATCAGTACATCACAGGTTATAGATGTTTCTACCTACAATTTTAAAACTCATCTACTTCCAATCCATACTTTCTCAATATATACTGAACACAGAGATTTAATAAATATGGGGACATCTATGCAGCTTGATTTCTTGTGAGCTGCTCTGTTCTACCATGTCCCACCAAGTGGACTGTAACTTCCTATCCTGTATATAGGTTTTGCATGAGGAGAATAAGATGTTCTTGGATACCAATTTTCCCGAAGCACATTCCATACCTAGACATGGCCTACCATATCATTATACATGGCCTTTGTACAATCAACAAATCATATTTAATTCTGGCATTCTTTGGCCTCTTCAGTAATAATAATAATAATAATAATAATAATAATAATAATAATAATAATAATAATAATAATAATAATAATAATAATAATAATAATAATAATAATAATAATAATAATAATAATAATAAAAATAAAGTTGGAAAGGAGCTTGGAGGTCATCTAGTCCAACCCCCTGCTCAGGCAGGAAACCCTATACCATTTCAGAAAAATGGCTATCTAGTCTCTTCTTAAAAACTTCCAGTGTTGGAGCATTCACCGCTTCTGGAGGCAGGTTGTTCCACTGGTTAATTGTTCTAACTGTCAGGAAGTTTCTCCTTAGTTCTAGGTTGCTTCTCTCCTTGATTAGTTTCCATCAGTTGCTTCTTGTCCTGCCTTCAGGCGCCTTGGAAAATAGCTTGACTCCCTCTTCTTTGTGGCAGCCCCTGAGATATTGGAATAAAGTTGATTGGGCAGAGAGTGATTCCCCAGCTTCCATATTTGGAAGTTGAACCTGAGTCTCTGGGTCCATAGTCCAACATTTTAATCATAGTATCATACTAGTGCCCTTACTGATCTAAAACAAATCCCTCCAATCTTTTCAACTTGTACGATAAGTGTAAACATTGGAATAAAGCTGATGATTTTTTTTTGTTCCTATGTTGTTTCTTATGTGTAAGAACNGTTAAATAAGTCTGTTTTTCCCAATGGGCATTTTTTGCTGGAAACATGAAGTAAATGCTAGAAACTGGCAAAAAACACCCAAAATTGCAGTTGAAAGAACATGGGACACTGCAAATGGATGTAAATGTGAACCGGTTGCCAGGCTATGTGTTTGTGTGGGTGCGGCCATCGGAAGTTCAAAACCAGGTTATAAGTGGTTGTGGGAGTTATAATAAAGTTATAATAAACTTCCAACAGTCACTAAGAAATCAGTCATTAAGCGAGGACTACCTGAACTGTTAAAATGTCAACTAACATTTGTTTTGTGCTCAAAATAGGATGCTTAGGGCATTTATTGAAGTTTCAACTTAAAATAGTTCTCAAACAGTTTACACACATGTAAAAATAAAAGTTACTAGTACTTTCTCCCATGAGATTTTATTTGTGTACTGGAACTTTCTCTTGTTCTTTCCTCCAAATTCTCTCCACAATGTCCTCAACCCACAACAGCAGATTTAGTGAGTATAAAGAAATGGGAGAAGAACTTGTCCCATTATATGTAATCCTCAATTTACAACCATTCATTTAACAATCTTCTGAAATTATGTCATAAAAAATGACATATGACCTCTGCACTCACACTTATGACCATTGCACCACCATGTTCTGTAGTCATGTGATCACAATTTCTATTTTTCCCCTAATTTCCAGCAAAACACCTACTATTGGGAAACCAATTCACTTAATAACTGTAGTGATTCACTTAAAAAGTGTCATAAAATCACTTCTGACTTGAGTTATGACCATAACAACTTAAGATGGAAATTCCAATCCCAATTATGGTTGCAAGTCAAGGACTACCTGTACAGATGTTCCTTAGATTATAGGAGTGGTACAGAGGACAGTAGGATGACATTCATTGTTATAAAGCCTAGTAGAGAACTGTATTCATAACTTCTCAAGAAGAATACATGAAAAGTATCTATATTTTCAAGTTTTTAATTTTATCATTAAGGCACAGGACGAAAATACATACCATGTTCCTCAATATAGTCCACGACATGGCGGACTATGAATGGAACTTCACTGCCTGGTTGCCCTTCCTGCTGCAGTTCATCAAGTGGAATTCCAAATATTTTATTAGTAAGAACAGAGTTGCAATTACTCAAAGAAGGGGAGGAGCTCTTCCTCATATCTTTATGCAGCCCAATGTCAAAGTGTCTTTCTGAAAATAAATTAATTATAGATTTAACTTCTTCAATGCTTCCCACAGATATTTATTACCTGAAAAAAGATTAGAACTGTCTCTAGCAATAAACACCATCTCAAAGTGATGATTTCTTTAGATGCTGGCTGCCAGGCAAATTTACACTAGAAGCTAGGTAACCCAGAATTAATAGCAAAATTTGGCTAGCTGTTTTATTTCCTGGATAAGGCTTAACTTGCCTTCAGGTTAGTTTTTTTTTTATTAAAAATTCTTGACAATTACAAATCAAAGTGGTAGAAATTTATTATAAGTAACTGCTTTCTTATGACTGTTCAAGCTTCTATCACACTTTAGGATGAAATAAGACCAAGACTTACTCTGATGTATTAGAATTTCGTCAAGAAGAATGTAGACGAACTGACAATAAAAGGATATGCACATCAATGGTTTTTATATGTGCAGTTATTAAAAAGATTTAAAGTAGATAAAAGAACTTTTGGTTTTTATTATTTATTTATTTATTTATTTATTATTTTAATTTCTATACCGCCCTTCTCCCGCAGGACTCAGGGCGGTGCACAGCATATTAAAAACAGATACAATAACAATATACAAAAATAAAACCCTTCTAAAACCAAATTAAAAACCAAATATTAGAGGCTGTGTTCCAATTAAAATTATACTTAAAATCGTCCCTAAATAAAA
>NW_015386919.1:153019-154793 GCF_001527695.2 Protobothrops mucrosquamatus | reverse complement strand
TCAGGAACCTCTCAGGGTCCATCAGTCGCCTGGGACGGAACCATCTAGGCGGTTCCGTCTCCCTGCGGCGAGGGGGAGCGGTCTGGAAGTCCATCCTTAGGAGAAAATGATCTGACCATGACAAGGGCTCAATAACTATCTCCCCTAATACCAGATCATTTTGCCACTGGCCCGAGACAAAAATCAGATCCAGCGTGTGACTGAGTTTGAAATGAGACTGTATAGAAATGAGGAACATGTTATTGATAAAATGTATAAACTTTTATTGAACTTCTAAAACAGAAGCAAAAAAATATATGATAAAATGGGTTAAAAACTATGGTAATAATATACATGTCATGTTGACAATACACATGCACAAAATGTGATTGAAAGGACTGAAATTTATACTATTGTTACAGTCCTAAAGAGAATTTTTTATAAAGTGATGTATCATTGCTGCACATCACCAGAAAAACAACCTAGAATAAGCAACAATAAGAGATATTTTATAATGCTTGGTGGACATGTAATAAAAGCTAGAAAAAGTTGGACACAATTACAATTACACAGAAGATTCTAAAGATATACAGGTTTTGTTACAGTAAAAATTCTGCTTTTTTGCTACAAAATCATCCAAGACAACCAGCACATACAGTACTTAAAACAAAAATTAAATAAAAATCCAAATAAAATATATGAATACATTTCCAGGAATAAAGAGAAAACAAACAAAACACTTGGTGAAATAATAATGTCTTGATATTTTGCCCACTCCCCCTCCAAAAAAAATCAACGGGATTCCCAAGGGTCAATTTGAAGAGGACTACTCTCATGTTTTATCTCTCACTACCCTCACTACTATCACAGGCCACACCACGTGAAAGATTTCCCCAAACTTTAGGAGAAACACCTCAGAGTAAAAGGGAGCTGCAATAATACCTTCATTCAACTCAGTTTGTCTTGTAATTTCAGGATCTAAACCAAATGCGTCTCTACTGCTCTAAACACTTAAAAGGCTGAAATGCAATTTTAAAATACAGCTTCCTAATATTCTGAAACAAACCACTTTTCACTAACTTTCAGCACATTATAAACTGATTGACTGATTATATTTATAATTTTTATCACATACTGCTTAACAGATCACAGGATGACCATATACTGCAGCTTCATTGCTACATGCAACCCACAAAATACTTCTCGGTGTCCTTTGAACTGTTTCCAAAAGTTATTAAAAAATCAGAATGTACAATTCTGGGCATCAATTATCAACGAGTTTAGGTCTATGCCTTTTGAATAATACAAAGAACTACTTTTGCCAAATTTCATCCTTTTACAAATGTTTACTGGCATTTTAAAAAATAAGGAGGAAAACTGGATCTTCATAAGGATAATTCCAATAAATAAGTAGTATCTTAAATATAAAAAACTAAATTTGAATGTATATTCTAGCCAATATGGACTTTACAATATGAGAAATCTAGGGGGGGGGAAGCTTTACATATGAAAATATATACAGACTACTCAGAGTTGCAGATCACAGTGTATTTACCACACTACTGAAGAATGCTCTCCATTATGTTCCATTTTTTGTAAAGCAGAACCTTTGAAATCAATACAGCTTAAGAATATCTTAAGAAAATAATAATAGTTGAGAACACCTACCTCACAGCACTTAAACACCTATGTTCACAAAATATTTTCTCTGCCAGCTACCTTTACTGACGAAGCATTCTTTTGTCATTTATGGTTGCTTAAGGTTATGGCAGAAGATCAGCCTGTAGTTCCTCAT
>NW_015386919.1:94076-150006 GCF_001527695.2 Protobothrops mucrosquamatus | reverse complement strand
AGGGACAGCTTTTAAAATGAACTTAGAAAACCTGTGACCATTTTGTAATGGATGAATATTTAGAAATACATTAGTGGAAGGAAGGAATGTTGGACTTCTTGGCTGCCATTTGGTAATTGCTTTGTATTTTCAGAAATGAATAAGAGGCTCACAATAGAAATGTTAATTACAACTTAAAGGTGGGCTTGTGGTTGCAGCTAATTTTATTTTCACTAGCTTTCCATAATTTATTATCAAAAGTTGGAAATACTAAGAAGGAAAACTAGTTGGACTGGAAGGTAGTCTTCAACCAAACAACGCCCGTATTCATGGACATCACTTGATGGAGTACTGTACACAGTCCTGCCTTCAGGCGCCTTGAAAAATAGCTTGACTCCCTCTTCTTTGTATCCAGCATGCATCAGCAACTGTCAGACACAAGGAACTAGGCCCACATCATGAATCAATCAAAATTATTTCTTTATTGTTGCAATGCCTATTTAAGAGAATCTCACCAGACTGGCTGAATTTTCTTGGGAATGGTCATATAAGGCTTCAGGGACTATGGGGGAGTAAGGCCATTTTTTGCTGTGATAGGACTTTAATCTTGGCCCCTTCTTTAAACGTCCTTTTCCCACACTAGCTGGAGATTCCACATTCTAAAGCCAGCTTGAACATTTGGCATTTCCCTTTCTATACTGAGCACTAATCTGCATTCAATGATCCTATTTGGCTAGCATGGGGAAATTATTGTATTATATTGTATGATAATTTACACACTTTGTTCATTTTCCTTTCTTCGATATTGGTATATGGATGAATCTCTTCCAATTTTGTTGGCAAGTGTGTCTTCTCCAGATTTGTTGATTAAAATCTTTACTGATTCTTCTGTTGTTTGCCATACTTTCATTTGTTTGTTTGTATCCTGCATTTCTATTTTTACAAATAACTCAAGATGAGGAACGTGTCCAACACACCTTCCTCCTCCTATTTTCTCCACAACCATCATCCCATGAGGTGGGTTGGGCTAAGAGAAAGTAACTGATGTTCTTGAAAATGTTGGTATAAGTTCAAATTATACTGCAGCAATTAATTTGGAACTTGCATATAAGTTGTCTGTGATCTGTTCCACAGTCAGCCAATGGCAACTTCTTCGCTGTTATAACTGAATTCTTTCATCTCCTTGTGCCAATATTAAAGCAAATTTTATTTCTGTGTACAGTACTCCATCAAGTGATGTCCATGAATACGGGCGTTGTTTGGTTGAAGACTACATTCCAGTCCAACTAGTTTTCCTTCTCAGTATTTCCAACTTTTGATAATAAATTATGGAAAGCTAGTGAAAATAAAATAAGCTGCANGGTAACCCTGGGTTCAGTTCTGGGAAGTGAGGGAGGGGAAGGGGGGGAAGGGAGGGGGAGGGGGATAAGGGGGTGGGGGGAGAGTCGGGATGGTATTATAAGTATGCATTAATAGTTATATAACTAAAATGTGTTATGTTAGAATTGGAATGTATGTATGTTAATGCATTTTATGTTTGAAAGATGTAAAAATTTTTCTATTTTAAAAATAAAAATTTAAAAAAAAATAAATAAAAATCCTTCCATTCCCCGCCATCCAGACAGAGCTGAAGAAGTTTCTTGGATGAGAAGCGAAATGTCTTCAAAGAAAAACAAGAAAGTCCAGTTGCCTCATGAAAAAGCACCTTTGAGATAAGCTGACTGTACAAAATTCAAACTCTAAATATATAGCAAAATAGGGAAAGCATGCAAGCTTCTGTAATTCCTTCCAATTCTTTTACTAGAAGTGTAAAAGTGGTTTTACTAGAGGCATACTTTCTTCTGTATAAAAAAAGTAATAGGTTGCCTGTGTGTTTTAGTTCCCTCCTCCTCTTATTTTATGGGTGTACTTGTCTATATGCATACACTGGGATTTACAAGGCGGTAAATGTACTGTAGACTATTCTCGGGGGTTTAGGACCAGAGTGAAAAAGAGAGGGAAGTTGAACATGGAAGAGTGGCAACATATGAGCAGCTACCTAACTGACTTCCCTATCAGGATACATAGTTTGTCTTTCTCTATAGACCACCCATCCACCCATTTTGAACTTATCTCTCTTTTGCCTTTCTTCCCCACCCACCCACTCCGATTAGTCTGGATTCAGTTCCTATACTGGGCTTGAAAAAAAAATGAAAAAGCCAAGTCTTTTTTCAAATACTTGACTCCTTGTTATTTCATGGACATATATCCATGAGTAATGATAACAATAATACAGAAATGGTCTACCATTGCCTTTGCATTGGATTTTTAAAACTCTCAGTATAATTTCCTGCTGCTTTCTCATCTACTGAGTTTTTCAAGATCTGGCATAAAGCATTAGATACTGCATAATAGCTGGGCTAAAATTCTAAAATATTTAACAATTAGAAATATAAAATCAAATTGCTTAGTAGCAAGTACAACATAGCAAAAAGCTTTAACAAAGGACAGTATTTTAAAAAATAATTTTAAAAAGTTCCTTTAGATGGAAGATTAATGAATTAGCTCAAACTTACTTTAAAAAATTATATTCAAACAATAAAATAATTACAGATAATCACAATTCCAGAAGAGAGTTACCAATAATTTAGTCCAAAAACAGTAGCTATAACTTTTATTCCACTGCATCCAAAGATACATTTTAAAGATTAGTACTTCAGGTGGTAAAATACTATTGAACATAGCATGATATAAGGCAAATGGAATGGAATTCATTTTGTTCTAAAATTCTTATATTTTTTCATGTGGAAAAATTATATGAAATGTAATTGTTAAGGTTTTTACCATTATCATTCCCATACAAAACTCTAAAATTCTCCTCCTAGAATTCTGTTGTTTCGTTTTCAAACCAAATCATTTAATCACCTTTATTTTTAATTTCATACTTAGTCAGAAGCTCCATTTTTATCCTTTTCACTCACAATCCCATCATATCAATCTGCATTTTTCTATCTTAGCAGTTCTTTGCCTGTTTCATTATATTCTCTGCAGTTTTCCCTCTATATACAGAGAATATATACACGCACAGTATATATTCCTACATTTTTGCAGGAATCAATCTCTTTTTTGTATTTTTTTCCTTACTCACAGCTCCTTCCAATACAATGTAGCATAATGGTTAAGAGATTAGACCAGGCCTACACAATTCTTAAGAGGGGAAAGGGCCAGACTGATACCTTAAAAATAACTGCGGGCCACTATGGAATACTTGGCCCGGTGATCAGTTATCTGGTGGCTAGCAGCATTGTAGCTGGCATGATTCCTGAGGTCTGGAAATATTGGAGGTCCTGATGGCATGTCTTGAGGGAGGAAGTAGCTGCAAAAACCAAGGCAGCAGCAGCAAATCAATCATGGCAACAGCAATATTTGGTGGCAATGGATTATTTTTTTAAAAAAAACACTGGTGGATCACATAAGGCTGCTTGTTATGCAGTATACAGCCCGTGTGTTGCGTAGGTGTGGATTAGAATACGAATGAAGAAATCAAGCTTCAATTCCAGCTTCAGGTATGAAAGCTCGTGACTTTGGTCACTCTTCTCAGGTAAAGCTTCCTCACAGGGAGAAAAATAGAGCAGGGAATACTACCTTGAACTCCTAGAGGGCTAGGACTAGGAAAACTGAGATAAAAATCCACCGAATGAATAACTAAATCATTCCATCAAGCATTTTTCATACTTCCTTTAATATAACCTCATGTACTTCTGTGGCATTCTGTAACATAATTTTCACTCTGTTCCAATCTGCTTCTACACCTTATTCCTTGAGCATCACATTAAATTTATTTCTGTTGGAAAATTAATCTATCCCTTATTATATTTTTGTGCATAATCTACACTTGATCCTCCTGCAATTGTTCTACTTCCTTTAATCTCCTTCACAATGTATTTACCATTCTCATACATTCCTGCATCAGTGAATGACTCATTTACATTCTCCTAATTGCTGTGTTTTATTCTCACTCATTTATTCATAACAAGTTAACTTTTTCTTCTAAATGTATTTAGAACTCCAATATCATCCTTGGTTCTTTCATTATCATCATTCAATAGAGCATTATACGCAACTATAATCATCTTATAAATTTCCACATTCATATAAACACACAATAGCAATTTATATTTTATAACATTCAGTTTAGCTTCTTCATAACTAAATCTACATCTTCGTTTCATATATGTATTCAGTAACTCCACCCTAAAAAGATTAAACAACCTCCATTCTTATATAAGATTTTTCTCTCTTCAAGTTTCACAAACACACAATATAATTATTTTTCCTTCATGTTCTTTGCCATTTACTTTTTTGCATTCCAAGTCAAAATCTATATTTTATAGATTGATGCCATCATGGCATTGTTCTGAGGCTTTCATACATGTAATATTTATCAGTGATAGAGAATAAATGCATATAGTACTAAGTTTCCAGCCTAAGCCATAACCATGTCACATGCAGCATTCCCTACTAATCATTAGTATCAGCCAATTTTGGCAGATTTTTATCCATTATGCAACATGCAGAGCCATAGTCTAGTTTGATTATGCTATTCAGTGCATACTAGAATTAGAGACTACCACGATATTTTTTCCTGAATGTCACAAATTAGGGGATAGTATTAAGCAGGTACAATTTAAGGATGCATACCATGACAGTGACAGTGAACGGTATTAGTATGAACTGTTTCCTTATCTCATGTCTTTTTTCGGTTCATTCTTCTTCTTCTCTATCCTCTGCTCAACATTATCTACTATGAAACAGCATGGTAATTACATGCCTGACATTACAAATAGACCTCGCTTAATGACTGGTTGCTTAATGACCATTTGAAGTTAACACAGCCTCGGGAAAGGGTGCTTTACAAACTGTAAAACATTTCTGACTGCTGTAAAATATTGTATCAAACCTCATGATCACGGAAGATGGCCCCCAAAATATGGAGCCACCTGAATAGAATCTGGACAAGCCACGCCAGAACTAAGGCAACGCTCTTTAAGTGGGGAATCGCTAAGAGACCGCAGTGCGACTTTTCACCAGAATAAACTCTAACACATATAGTTCAAGAATGTCTCCTCGGGAAATTTCAAGGCAGCTGGGATGATCTCACTGCAGCCATACCAGAAGCAATTAAATGGTTAGCTTCCTTAGATATTGAATTATAACATCTATCCCCCTGCAATTCTGTGGCTCCATATTATGGTGATTTTATTATGGTTTTACCTTAATTTGATATATTATATTATAGTATTATCCACCTATCTTACATGTTTGCTGATGCTTTAAACTAAATATCAGTGATTACATCTGTAGATGCCATATACTAAATAAACTCCTACGATCATGCGACCACATTTGAAACGCTTGGCAGTTGGCTCACATTTATAATCTATTGGAATGTCCATGCTCACGTGACCACAATTTGTAACATTTTTGCCATTTTTTTTCTTAATGGTAACAGTGACTTGCTTTATACAAAAATAGTAAAATGAGTCAGGATATATGATAACCTGCTTAACAGCCACAACTTGCAACCAAAATTCTGGACACAATTGTAGTTGTAAATCAAGGCCTATCTGTAATAAAGTTTCCTCTTCTATCATGAAAAATGATAATTCAATAGCTGAAAGGTCTCAGTAGGCTTTACTCAACATTTTCAGAGGCTATTTTAAGCCCTCACGTTGTACATTTCTGATGTAAAGTACAAAGAAATATAAAGAAAACAAGGAAAAAAGTAAATAGACAAAACTGATATGGGGAATAATATTTCAAGGAAAAACTCTGATCCCTATTCTGAAGTATATGAGGAGGCATAGTGAATGGTATGCATATAAAGTTGATTTAGCTATCTTTTTTAATGCATCTTTATTTTTATAAATCACTCAAAGCAGCAAACAAATCTTAATACTACTTCTTCCTGCTATTTTCCCCAGCAACAACCCTGTGAAGTGAGTTGGATTGGGAGAGTAGCACTGGCTCAAAGTCACTCAGCTGATTTTCATGCTTAAGGCGACACTAGAACTCATAGTCTCCTAGTTTCTAGCTGGGTGACTTAACTGCCAAACCACACTGGCTCTCTTAAACATGCCACTGTGCATACACATGAAATGGACCGCTACATTTCAACTCTCACTCACAGCTTTTATAGCAATAATTCCTTTTCTTTTCTCCTGTCTTTAAGGTCTTATGCTTGCTATTTCTTCTTTTCTGTATTTTGCATTACAATGTTTAATCTAAAAGGGACTGCATAAGTATATTTGTGTGTAAGGTTTTTAATAATTTCTATAATAGTATTAAGACTTTTTGTATTACACCGTTCCATTTGATTTAAAATCTCCTCTATAAGAGGTTACTTGCCTCGTCTAAATATTGTTATTTGCTATAATTTCAAAAGGTTTCACTTCTCACAGAACTACCCATTCCTTTCTGCCAGATTCCCTTGTATTCTGGGTTCTTCTCACCCTCCATAGCCAACAAACAATTTAGATGTTTCCCAGTCTCAAGAACTTTGTAATATAAGACTAATGAAAAACACACTTGAAATAGGTTGTGTTTTTAATTATCTTCCTTATCTTCTTCTACAAATAATTTTTAAATATACCATGTAACCATTTCACTGTAACTCTTATTCTAGCATGCTTAACACGAATTACAACATATCCATCTGCGCGGATATACAATATTCAGATCTGAAGCAGAGTGTTTCATATCTGGCACTGACATGTTCACTGTACCGGCCAGAGGCTCCTCCTTAAAGAAGCTGCATCTAAGCAATTACTGGAAACCTCAGATGCATCAGTACTTTGAATTCAATGTGGTGCTTCACAATATATTCTTTTCATAAAGGAAATTCATCTGCATTATTTGGTTCAGCATATTTCCTGATAAAAATTCTTCAAGAAAGTAATAAATTAGAGATTTTTGTTGTCAAGAATGATCCCTTCTAAAACGGAAGATGACAAAGAAAACACTTTACAGAATTTCAAAGAACATGAAGCAAGTTACTGGACATGATTTTAAGCTATTGCAGGAGCTAAGCAATATTCTCTTCCCCCCCCCCCAAGACATTGAGGATTCCAGCCCAGGCATCAAATACCCTTCCCACTATGTAGCAATTGAGGCAGGAAGAAGAGAGGGAGAGCCACTACTATCTCTACTGCCATTAAAGTAACAGGCCTCAACCATGCAAGGTCTCAGGAGAAGAGCAAGAGATCAGGTGAGCAGGAACCACTGGGAAAGTCAGGAGGACTTTCCACCACAAGGATCATCTATTCTGGTTGTGCTTCCAGGCAATCTGGAGCAGAGTAGCAGCTCTTTTCTCACTTGCTCCATCCTTCCTTCAGCATTGCTATTCTACTACGAGGTAGTAGAATATTGGGGCCTTGTCCAAGCAACCAAGTTTATTGGAGGAATGGGGCAAGGCAGCTGCCCAGCACTATTTGGGCCCCCATTTGCTGTTATAAAGGAACAATCAGTCCCTCTTCCTTGAACCAAATACCAAAGAATATGAACCAAACATATTAAGTATCACTAAAGATGAATGTAAGTACACTAGAACAATAATGTCGCTGTCTCCCCTAAGAAAACAAGCACGTTTACATTTTAATACAATATAATGCTCAATTACTCTGATTTCAGATAAATTTTATTTGTAAGCCACCCAGAGTTGCCTTATCAGTAAGATAGGCGGCATATAAGTTTAATAAGTAAATTTTTAGAAAAACATGCCATATCTTGCCACTATTAACGTATTTAGTTTGATAGCTTTTAAAAAATACAAAACAGATTTTATTCCCTATGTATATTACAAAACATACTGCAATATAGTTGAAGACATTGCCCAGTTCTTAAAACAAATAACTACCAGAAAATAACATAATTCAGGAACATTAATCAGTACATTTTACATAACTCATAGTAACATGAGATACCTGATATTGTTGGCTTCCCCACAGTTTTTACTAATTTTGCTGTGTAATTCTATACAAGTCTACCTCAAAATAAACTTTACTGAGTTTGATGGCGTTTACTCGAATGACTCTTACAATAGTCTACCTTGAATTACATTATTTTACTTTTGAATGGTAATTATTAACTCCTACCTTTAAAAAAGGAATATAATGTCTATTTTAAGAAAAGTGTAACAAAGGAATAATCAATGTTATGTAATGTTTACACTTCACACTAGGTACAATCAATATACATAGCAGAGCTACCATAATTGTGATAACAACATAATTTGTTATTATTTCTTTAAAATGTTGAACAGTATTTGAAAGTCTGGTTTTAAACAAATTTTGCAAAACACACAGATGAAGATGGAGCCAGTAGGAAACTGCTAATACAAATTCCATCACCCACATGCTTTTTAATGTAAGCCAAAAGCAATCCAAAAAAATGTATTTCTTGCCAACTGCATTCTTGACTCTATTAACAATTCTGAACTAACTGGCTTTTGAAGCATCTTCCTTTCATCCTAAAGTATTGCCTCATGCTATATTTTTCTTGGGAGTTTTCATATTACTTCTTAAAAGTATGCTTGTATTACTTTTTCATTTTAAGTCAATTTATTTTAAGGAAAAAAATAACATAGCTCACAATATTAAACCTATCTAATTTATTTTTATAACCCATTTAAAAATTTCTCAATAATTAGTAATAATAAAGTGTCACACTATAATAGAAAGCTTGAGTTCAGATGTTACATACAGGATAAAATACCCATCCAGCAAAAAAGAAAAGAATCTCTTGTAGAATTTTGGGTAAATACATGCAGTTCCCACTTTATGTGGCAGACAAGACTGCAGCAGGTACATGGTGTTATGCCAGTGGCTACTGCAGGAAACATTTCAAGGGCAGATGGCATTCTTGCATTTTTAAACATCCATGAACATGCACTTGGGAGCAAGCCCAATATTGTTCACATTAATTGATATCAGCATTGTTCATTTAAAAGAAATGTTTAAGGTTTAAGTCAGAGAAACAGTGTTACTTAAAATAGCTGCAGTAACAGCCTCTGTTTCCATTGCTCCTAGTACTGTATTCCTGAGTTTTGTTCTTAATATTTGGGATGAAAAAGCAGAATTATATAATGAAAACAGCAATGGCTATTGTATTTCTATTTTCTGCTTGAGGCTGAGAAAGTACAAACACCATGTGCTATGCTGCTGTACATCTCCATTATTGCCAGCTAAATCTCATGACATCTTACATCCCATACCCCTGTATTTTCTGATATGTTTTCTTAACAGGGACAGAGAATATAGACCTCTCATTTCTATACACCTTCCTGAATCATGTCATTGTTTTAAACATCTGAATAAAAGAGGGCCAAACTCAACGATAATATGATAGTTATCAGACCAAATTATCACTGCTCAGTAAAGAATAAATTAAGAACTCGGGATACGTTTTCTTGGATAGATATCAATTTCACAATCTTGGGAAACCAGCTTCCAATCAGATTGTAAATAATTTTTGTGCATTTGCCTAGGAATCGGATCATCACAGAAACTTATGAGAGCTTCTGTTATATTCAAACCAAGATACCTAGAACATGCCATAACACTTTCCTGCAGATAATGATCAGTAGTAGAAAAACACGAATGCTATTGCAGTCCTCCTTAATGAACGCTTGATAAGTTGTCTTAGATCAAGGATCATAAAAAAATTATCTACATTGGATTCAACTGATCCTTACACATTATATTGTCTTCCAGCAGTGCTGATGTAACATTCAACTTGACTTCAATTAGTCATACAGTTCTATTTTGTCCTGGGAGGATTTTTTTTCGGTGCTGCACCTGCTCTCTGTTTATGACACCTGATCCTGAATTACAGAGGTTAATCTGTAGGAGCCGGATGAGACACGGTTATAAATGTTTGCGATGTGGGAAATACCATTATTCCCAACCCCAGGATCCTAGTTTCCAGAGAAAAAAAAAGGCGGGCGATGGAGTTCACTCCTATCCTATTTCCACAATCAGCCAAGTACATCACTGGAAGGAAGGCCAGCCAAGAATCACATTCTCGACCACTGTTGTTATTTGCTTTCTGTTAAACCACCGATGTCCTCCAATGTTTCTAGCCCGCCCATGGCAACAGGAAGCCAATAACAGGGCTGATCTGGCAAAGTAATACCGTTCCTCTCATGGTTTAAGATCTAAATCAGTGTTTCTCAACCTTGACCATTTTAAGGCATGTGGACTTCAACTCCCAGAATTCCACAGCCAGCATTGCTGGCTGTGGAATTCTGGGAGTTGAAGTCCACATGCCTTAAAATGGTCAAGGTTGAGAAACACTGATCTAAATAGTTATCGCTACAACTTCTACAAAAGTCTCTAAATCGCAATAGCGATCCCACAGCAGAGTCTCACCCCCCCCACCCCCTTCCACGGGGAAAGGCTGCCTGCCGAACGGCGCTTCCCGATCCCACCACCCCGTTGAGCAGCGAGCCTCCGAAGAGCCACGGAGCGCAACCGCCCCTTCCCCGCATCCCTTTTCCCTAGTCTGTCCTCATCGTTTCAGCTCCCTCCGCCTCCGCCCCCCCCCACCCGCCATCACCGCCGCCGCCGCCGCTGCTGTGGCGCGCATGCGTGCCTCAATTCCCTCACCGTTGCCGGGTGACTTTCCCCTCGGCCCTCAGTTTCAGCAGCAGGTTTCTCCGGCTTTTTCCTTTCGAGGGCCCGGCTTGACTAGGTCCCGCTCGGCTCTTCAGGGCTGGTCCTCGAGCGGCGTCAGCCGAGGGTAACAAGCGTGAAGCTGCCGTCCCGGTCCCGGCCCCGCCCCTGGAGGCCAAATAAATGCACGGTCCCTGGCGCGCGACCGAGAAACCCTCGTTCCCCGTAGCGCGAGCTTCTCCGCTGACGGACTCGTCAACTGTAGTAGCAAAATAGCAGCAGCAGCCGCCGCCTGGAGAAGGAAGTGACGTGAGCCTGATTGGCAGGGAACGCCGAAGCGCTCGCGGAGCCCTTCTTTCCCGCCCCTTTGGATAGGAAGTGACGTTAGCCACCCAGTGAAGGGATCATAAAGGGAGAGGCGGGCTTAGGGGAGCCGTGTATGTCAATCGTGGCTCGGGCGGAGGGGAGGGGAGGCGTGGTCAAGGGAGGTGGAGGCTCCGAGAGCGGGGCTGAGCTTTTAGGAGCCTTTCCTGCCTTGACCGCCCTTGGTTGATATCTCGGGAGGGAGGGAGGGAGGCGGGGGGAGAACTGATGGTCTTGCTTGGTTGCAATGATGAGGAAAGTGTCAGCTACTGAATTTCTGAGGTGCAACTGACTTTAGAAGAGTAGGAAAAAAACAGGTCTTCCTCATCCCCTATCTACAGTTGTTGAAGGAAAAAACAAAACCCTGCCATCTTTTTGTATTGTGATTCTGTCAAGTTGGTGTGGGCTCCTAAGTGACCACCTAGATCAGGGGTAGTCAACCTTGGCTCTTTTATGACTCGTGGACTTCAATTCCCAGAATTCCTGAGCCAGCTTAGCTGGCTCAGGAATTCTGGGAGTTGAAGTCCACGAGTCATAAAAGAGCCAAGGTTGACTACCCCTGACCTAGATTTTTGTCCATGAGAATATGACCCTAACCTGGTCTTCTAAGGGTGCACTCATCACCATTGTAACCAAGTCCATCGACTTTGCTGCTGGTGGTCTTCCATTTTTCCCAGTAGAGCCTTTTCCCATCCAGTTTACTAGCAATTGGTGTGGTAGGGGTTGACTTGGCAGTTTTCATTTATTTCTATGCTGCTTTGCCATCCAGAAGCATCTGGAGTGATTTATAATGAAGTCAGGAGCATCTTAAATCGGGTCCCCAACCTCCGGTCCGTGGACTGGTACCAGGCCGCAGCATGCCAACAGCCGGTCCGCACAAACAAGCAAAGCCCTATCCGTGGGATTCAGGCAGTACACAAAACCACGCACTCTCTGGTCCGTGGAAAAAAACTTTCTCCACGGAACTGGTCCCTGGTGCCCAAAAGATTGGGGACCTCTGTCTTAAATGAAACTATTTGTAACACAAAGCCGCACTATTCTCTTGCTGTTTTATGTCAGCTAAAAAATGACCACTTGATTACAGCTTATATCCCCCTCAAAGCCTTGTGACATCACAGTAAAACTTGATGAAAAGAGTTTTCCTGACATTTCTAAGGAGGACTCAAAAATAATACTGTCTGAATTCTAGAAAGCTGCAGTCATAATAAACAAAACAAAAGTTCTGTGTGATCAGACAGCAGAAGATTTCCTCCACTAGGATTAACTTAATCCTAACCAATCTGGCCAATTTTTCTGTTAATTTTTTATTATTTAGTGAAAGGTGTATAATAAATTACTATGCCATTGCTTTGATGTTAAAATAAAACTTGTGAGCATTCAATACAATATAAGCTTTTTCATTTTTTTTCAATTTTAAAAACAATTTGCATACTAATTACAACTTTGAAACTGGCATTGTATTGATAAATTATGTTTTAGTGTCATCAAACAGTGCAGGTTAAAAACAACATGAGTTCATGACCTGATTCAGCAGAGATGTACATTAAGAAAAGAAAGTGCAAGATGGTTTATTTTTCAGCTCATTTACTTGAAAGTGTATATATAATTGAAATCCATAGGGTATTTATTTGTTTGTTTATTAAACCTATATGCCGTCTACCTCACTATCGAGGGTTTGTCACAATGTTAACAATTCTGATGTATTGGCACTTGATTAATTTGTGTGTCTACCGCTCATCTACAGATCTTTACTGAATGAATATGTTATAGTCCGATATAAGTCAAATATCTCTAACGAGCCAGGAGAACCTTTACTTAATCTGCTTGCTGTGTTTATGTACTTCCTTTCTGCTGAGGCACTTTGGCCATGTATAACTTAATTACTGCTGTGCATTCAAAAGCACAAGCAGAAGTCTAAGAACTAGAACAGCCACATCCTTTAGAAGCTGACAGAGCTGTTTCAAAGGCTGCTCCCAGCTGAATACACATCTCTGCACAGACAGCACATTCTGCCACAAAGGGCAGCTTTGTGGGCAGGCGCAGATCGTCGAGAACAGCCTGCTTTAAGCCTTCAAAAGACACAGCAGCTTTAATGCTTTGAGGATAGTAACGTGTTCATAGGCTTTGCAAAGCTCTCCCTTTGCTTTGTAGAATAAAACTGCAAAATTGTCACATGCTTTAGCACTTTTCAGACCCTGATAGCACAGACTTTCTGACCTAGGATGCTTTTTCACTTCCACTCAGCTCACGATCTTCTGACACATAGTTGTTGAGAGGGAATTTCAATAGAATTCGCTTGCTGTTTGTTGCAATCAAAATAACAGTTTTCTGGCAACAGTTAATTTAGCTATTAACATTGGCTGTACTTCCTCTATTTCAGGTGGATTTTTTTTTTTTACATTACAGTTTCACTATCCACCAACTATTAATGTTTGTGTGTGTAGCTAACTGAGGATAAATTGACTTGGATATGTTCTGAAATATTCAGTTCTCTAGAATCCTACATGTCATAGAAAAATTGGTATGTTTCATGTACGTAGACCAGGGAGTGCTTGCCCAAATAATACCTTAAGTGAATACACTCATTAAACAAATTATTAATATTAAAGGTTTACATGAAAATGTATAAACTGATTTCAGAAAAGCTAAGTGTATCAGACCTAATTAATCCTTACTACTAGGAAATTCCAAGGCTGTGAGCAACATTGGGAGATATACTGTATGTATATGTACTGTATATGTATCTATGTATGCAATACTTCCAGAAGAAGTAATGCTAAACCATTTTGCATTGTTGCCAAAGAAACTACAAGTAGCCTTCCACTTGCAACCATTTGTTTAACAACCGTTCAAAATTATAACAGCTGAAAAATGCTGACTTACAACCAGTTCTTGCACTTTTAACCATCACAGCAACCCCACAGTCATGTGATTAGAATTTGGATGCTTGGCGATTGGTACGTATTGATGCAGCAGCCTGAGGTCACATGATCACCATTTGCAACTTTCTCAGGGGCTTCCAAAATGCAAACAATCACGTAATTCACTTAACATCAGCAAAAAAAAATCATAAAATTGGATGCGACTCACTTAACTATGGTGTCATCAGTAAGCTATTCCTTGCCTAAAATGATCTTAAATTTTAGGAATAAGAGATGAGAAAGTTGCAAGCTCTAGAAAATAATACCATTTGATTAGCAATTAGGAAGATTTGTTATTTAATTAACAAAGCTGTTCTGGAATCATTTTGACTAAAGAGGAAAATAAAACGAGAGACTAAATAGCTATTCATACCCTATCATTCTAATTTAAAATTGTCCATTAATCCCACAAAACAGTAACTATGGGTTGTTGTTTTTAACCTAGCATGTCTTACTCTGCTTCTGTCGAAAACATTTAATTGCTTCATTCTCTTAAGCTGCAAATGGGTTTCATGGCCACTGGTAGCTAAAATTAAAATGCAGTAAAGTATGTGGTCTAATCACATTCCTCTTTGTACAGCCTTTAAAAAGTGCATCTCGGATAGGCTGGATGAGCTGAGGGTGGGGTGGCCTTTAATACGTCTTGAAGAGGACTGGCAGAGATAAACAGCCATCTGCATTAGGGCTTCCGCAGCAAGACAAAGGCGCTACAGTTTTAACTCCAGCAAATCCAGCTTGCCAGTGGCAAGCCCAGGAACCGAAGGACAGAGGTCAGCAACATGGAGCAGCAGGAGCCACGTGCTCCCTCTTCGACAGACTCGTGATTCATTGTCTTCGTGGCTGGGAACTTGTTTCTGTTTCCAAGTTGAGATATTTATCCTGGCAATAAAGCAGAACAAATGACACAGGGAATAAGAGCGTTTCTTGCAAGATGATCACCTTGTTCTGTTTTCTTAGGCTTCATGCAAAAATCTGAAATGATCTGACATTTCTAGCACTCAGCTGAATCCAGCAGATATAAAGACCTTTTATTTGCCATAGGAATTGAGCGATATAATTCCTGTATTAACTTATTCTGAATTCTAAACTCTCAAGCTTTCATTTACTAAGAATATAATATGTGCAGCCGTAGTTTGAATGTGCGTTGCTCTAAAGTAACACTAGTATAAATGTAAACCATTTCCATGAGCTTATTGACTTAAAGTGATTGCTTTGATAAAGCAAAATGCTTGCTTTACTTAAGGCCTCATTGTTTGGTTTCAAAGGCCAGTCTCCTACTTTTTCCCTAAAGAAAAACTTCATTGTAATTCTTTGTCACTTTTACACATACTATCTATAACACTTATAAAAAGAATACTTCCTTATTATTCACCTTCTTCCGATTACACTAGAGGTTGTAAATATCATGGAGCAAATACAGTCAAGAAAATAAAAGCACAAAAATAGGACCACTGAAATGGCAGTACTATTTTTTTTTAAAAAAAAACTGTATTGCAGGTTTGTAATTCTGTTTT
Source organism: Protobothrops mucrosquamatus (assembly GCF_001527695.2). NCBI lineage: Eukaryota > Metazoa > Chordata > Lepidosauria > Squamata > Viperidae > Protobothrops > Protobothrops mucrosquamatus. Next base: position 134,580 of record NW_015386919.1, on the reverse strand, counting down.
TTAACTGAATGGGTTAAAATATATTGTTGTTAGTTGCGAAGTCGTGTCTGACCCATCGCGACCCCATGGACAACGTTCCTCCAGGCCTTCCTGTCCTCTACCATCTTCTGGAGTCCATTTAAGCTCACGCCTACTGCTTCGGTGACTCCATCCAGCCACCTCATTCTCTGTCGTCCCATTCTTCTCTTGCCCTCAATCTTTCACAGCATTAGGCTCTTCTCCAGTGAGTCCTTCCTTCTCATTAGGTGGCCAAAGTACTTGAGTTTCAACTTCAGGATCTATATATTAACCTAGACTTAAAATACGTTGCATCTTCAGATCACTACTCTCCTCAATAACTTGATGATTACTTTTTTCTAGACATACCATATCTAGACTGAAAATTTTTCCCGCTCTTTGCTGTCATCTAATTGCCATATGGATTTCTGCAATCCAAGTATAGTATGCCCAGTCTTGCAAAATGCCTGCCTATTCTTGTTTCCGCAAGCTGACACTTTTCTCTACTGATTTTCAGTGCACTCATATGATTAATAATGTGTGCATAATATACTATATTATATACCATGACTGCACCATTGACTGGGAATTTCAGGCCATTTATTACACATTAACTGTGTGTAATATGAGAAAGCTTGGCAGTTTAAGCCATTTATGTATTTAGGAAGAAAATATGTATTTATTCATGTTTTTGTGCATTACTTTGTTTAGATGGAATCATGGAACCTGAAGTGCATAAATTAAAAAGGTGTTTGCCAGGATAAGAAATTTTATCCGGCCATTAGGTGACTGATTTTCAAAATACTTTCCAAAAGTCACATGGCTAAATGTAGGAACTAATTCAGAGGGTCAAAGGTGACAAGAAAGCAATTCATTACAAAAATAAGGACCAGGTGGAAACTATCTCCTCCATCCCAAACCAAAAGAGAGTTTACTGTTTATCATCTACCTTCTCATATTTAATACAAGTTGCTAAATACATGAAAATACAATTATCAAAGGATGCATTTGTGAAATTAAGGAAATGCTTTAAAGACAATAGCAAAGTACAAAAGTTGAAAGTTCCCTGATCCTGCTGTATTAGGTACAAAATGGATAATAAACTTACTGATATATAATATAATTAATAATTATTGATTTATTATAATTATAATAACCACATCCTGGGGGGAAAGATACCATTTTGGAAAAGTTTACACATTTGAAATATCTGCATAGCTTGATTCCTTAACTACTTCGTCAAACTGTCTGTCGCTAAAGTTTATACAGTACATTGTTTTGATTTAATCTATAAATCCCATCTTGTATGTTTCTATTCAGAAATGCTATAAATTCAATCCAACATAAAATAGTCCTGCAGGAATACATCAAGAACCATTCTGGTCAACATTTGTATAATATGCAAAAGGTGCAGATGCAGACGTATCTTCCTTGCCATTGTTCCCTTGCCACAGGATTTCAAAGGCACGATGCCCATCACACAGAAGGAACCCTAAGTCAAGAGCAATAGCTTTTGACAGACCTGCCCTCCATAATTTTTGTATTTTTTTAAGGTCATCTAAATTAATGACCATCACTTTCATGTGCTGCATGAAGCAGTGCTGATTTTGCCCTCCAATGAATTTCATGGGATGATGCATGGTTGTAATATTTTGAGAAAAAGAGACAAACTCTTCCCAATCTGCTATCACCATGCCATGGATGATTACATACATTTCAATCGTCACCTTTTCCCCAAGATGAAAAATTGCAAACCTTCTAGCTTTCTCTCACAATTCTGAGCCTTCTCCCACTTCATTATGTAGAGAACTGTATCCCAAAGTCTGTGATTAGACAACCAACAATCCTAATTCCAGCCTGATCCTGAAGATGAATTCCATTCTCATTCACCATTCATTTTCTAAGTGGTTGGAGATGAGTTAAGAAAATAATTCTTTGTGCATGGTCTGGAATATATTATTTTTTATGTACATGTATTTATAGCAGATCAACAACAAAATCTCTATTATTAATTCCTACCTGAACCTTTATTTAAAACCTCAAGGGCAAAAGGAGACAGTAGTAGTAGTAGTAGTAGTAGTAGTGGTAATAATAATAGTAATAGTAGTAGTAGTACTTATCTATATCCCAAGCAAGACCCAGGTGGTTGAATTGTCAGATGCCATGCTTCCAGGTGCTATTAGTAAGCATCAGATCTATTCAAAATAAAACTTCAATCATTTATCCTAATGATCATGTAGATTGATTTGGCACGTATTATTCAAATCTGATTAAATAGTTAGGAGATTTAGCCTGATCAGAAACCTGCCCTTTTGGTATAGAGTAACTTCAACCGTCATGCCCTCAAGTAAAAGATCTCATGTCATTTCTGAGTTCACAGCTTCAAACTGACTGAATTTGACACAAGTAACCACATCAAGAAACTACAAGGGTGTGCACCAATTGGATTAGGTCTTTCCTTGAAGTAAACCTGGTTATGTGAACTGGTTATGAAGGACATTAACATCCATCCCTGAGGAAGGATAGGAGGAGGGGGTACACTGTACACAGTGCTGAGCTCCTAAACCAAAGGCTAAATTTAAGAAAGCAGACAAGAAAGCTTGGCTAAATTATATGCCTAAAATTGAGTCCAAGGGTGAGTTGGTTATTGACAAGTTTTAGAGATGCTATTTGTTTTCCAAATAAATAAATGTTTTCTCCCACATGAGAACATAAATATGCAGGCCCAGGATAGAAAGAAGCAGCGTATGATAAATATTAAGGTCAACAATAACAATTTCTTAAAATATATTTAAATTTGGAAAGTGATAGGGAGGCTATGTGATGGGCTCAAGGAAGAGACATGGATTGCAGGGGCAATCAGGAGAAAAAAGCAATGCCTGTATCAGAGATGGATATTCTCTATATATTCTGTCATTTTCATTTTAATCAATTATAGCTTACTTGATTTATTTTTCTTTTGTATAAATGCTTTGCTGATTAGATAAGCAGGTAAAACATAGCCACACATGTACTGCCATCTTCCTACAGCACTGGGTGTGACAATGTATTTGCATCCTTCCTCTTAGTATAAAGAGGAATCCAGCTTCCTCATCTACAAAAAAATAAAAATAAAATCCCACATTTCTGATCAATGCTAGTTCCAGGAAATTGCTGAGCTGTGCAAGACAGTTCCTCAAAAGGGAAGATTTTACTTCAACCTAGGTATGTGTAGCCTTCTTTTTGCCTCAAACATATTTGCCTTAAACATATTTGCCCACAGAATTAATACAAATAGGCTCAGCAAATAAAGGGAGAAAAAATAGAATATTGATCTTCTTTTTAAGTTTTCATTGTCCAGGTTGAATATTCCCCTTTTGTCCCTGGAGCACCCAGTTACTTGGAGCTTGCCTGGTGAAATAATAAATTGATATTCGCTGAACCACCCTTGCTGCAAGCTTATCAATATTAATTGAGGTGGGCTGAGATGGGGAGGAGGGATCAGTGTGTGACCTTTCCCACCCTATGCTGGCTCAGATAGTCGAAACGTAGCCGAGGAGGAAGAAGCAGAACAGGTAATGGCATGTGGTTTTATTATCTTTCCTGCCCTAATCATATAAAAGCATAAATGTGGCTAGCTTTCAGAGTAAGTATGAAAGGCAGCCTTTATTGATAAACTTTAGGGTAAATTAATTCTGGTTGATCTGGAATTAGATTCTCTATTTCTACAGGAGAAAATCAGAAGCTTAAATATGATCAACTAGGGAAAGATTTAATGCCTGGAGTGTTTTTTTAATCGGAAATATTCTGCATGAGGTGTGATGAATGGAAACAAAAATACAAAAGAACAAAGCAATCTTACAGATCTTTCATTCTATTGTTAAGAGCAGTGGTGCACCGTAGCTCTTCTGGACATTTATTTGTGTGGCTTTGTTCTGCTAAAGAAAACTCAATTGTCTGTTAAACAATGTCCTTGAAGGGGTCTGGGAAATGATCACCAAGTGTTAGAGGATATATATTTTTCAAAATGAAGCATGCTAGAAAGTCAGCTTCTGTGCAACCAGAGTCAGCTTTTCATTAAAATGTTTTAAGAGCATTTGTTAATTTCACAAGGATTATTTTATTCAAAAACACATTTAAATCCTTTATTTCCCTTTGTTGTTGTTTTCATGTTTAAATAATTTTTTTAGCTCTTTTGTCTTCAGAAATAGTACATTTATTGTATATATTATTGAATTTCACATAAAGTATCATCCAGAAGTGTGTGCGTGTGTGTGTGTACACACACACACACACACACACATATATATATATGTCTATGGCATGCAATGTAGCACCGGTTAACAAAGCCATGGGTGTGTTTCCTCCTTCTTTGTCAGGGTTCATCATGTCTGACAAACCGGATTTTGCAGAAATTGAAACGTTTGATAAAACCAAACTGAAAAAAACTGAAACTAGAGAAAAAAATCCATTACCTACTAAGGAAAGTAAGTGATTTCTTTGTACAATTAATTAATCAGTGTGTATGATAGATAAATTGCCAAAGACCTACTTGACCACATTTCCTTGGAAACTGTTCATACAGATGTATGATCAGGCAGGTCCGGTTGAAATGAATGAAATGAATGAATTTATTCCTCAAATACCTACATACAGTGTATCTGCTTTCATAGCACTTTCAAAAAATGATTTCATATAGTCACATATGAAGGTATGTATGTTGGCTTCTTCCAGGACACAGTATGACTTTCAAGCTAATTGAACCACTCAGTGCCAAGCAAGACAATAATTTAATGTACACTTTGAACTGTTTATTTCATCTGATTTTCCTAAGGCATTGTGGCTGGAATTTCATATCTAAAATCTCATGTGACAAATACCCAAAGGGAGCTGTGAAACCGTTTCAGCAACATGCGCACACAAAGGATTTTGTATCTATTCAAAGACTGACAGATGCCTTGTGGCAAAAACAGTTATGCTACAGTAACCTACAAAAGCTGTGGTTATAATGAATTTTAAAGTTTTAAGGAGACACAACAATGTTTTTAAAAAACCGATAAATGCATAGCATTATTAACTATTGCAGACAATAGTATGCCATCAATTGAAAATTTACTTAGTGCTGCCCTCTGCTGGTTGGTAGTTAAATCCACCATATAACATTGCTTGATGAGGCTTTCACCTACAGCCGCAATCAGCCTTCTCTGCTGCAAGGCTTATTGTTTTTCTTGCAAAAAAAATAACAATTTAATATGGTAAATAGAAAAAAAAATTACTCAACGCATCCATTTTGCTATTCTTAATCTGAACTGTTTCCTGAAAGTTAATTTGTTGCAAGAAATTATATCACAGACCTTCTGACCTTCTCTGATCACTGCTAGTCTTAATGCTTTTCCCGTGAATGGAAGATTTTCCTATATTGGGTATGATATAAATTGGCCTACATCTCAATAAATGATACAGCATGCAGCTATATTTTGCAAAGGAGGGAATAAACAAAAGGATAGTTCCTCAGATTATTTCAGAGACAGATTCAGACACTCAGATAAAGGTATTCCTCAACAATTGCACTGTTTAGCGACTGTGTAAAGTTACAACGGTACTGAAAAGTAACTTTATGACTAGCCTTCAAACTGTGGTCACATGATTACCATTTGCAAGTTTCACAGCCAGCTTCCAACAAACAAACCAATAGAGAAGCTGGCAACAAAATCGCAAGTTGCAGGCAACATATCTCAGTTAATGACTGCGGTCTCTGTGGTCGTTAAGTGAAGACTAATTGGCTCCTTTGCATGTGTAAAATGTAAAACCATCTCTGCGATCAGGATAGCTGAGAAAGCTGATTGCAATCACCAGAATAGCTCCTAGCCCCTTCACCAGAACTTCGCAAGATGCGGGAGAAACGTATTTCTATGATCCTATGAAACAAAGCCATTGGATTGTAAAAGCCTTGTCTGTGCCTCTCCTTCTGAGTCCTCACCTGTTTGCAAAAACACCCTTTTTCTTGCCCAGAATGAGGAAAGAGAAGACATTAGATATCATCTCACAACCTCTGTCTGGCTTCAGGAGTTTTAGTGCTGAGTAAATCTCATGTTTTAAAAATGAACAAGATTTGGGATAAAATACCAAACACAGAAAGAAAGAAAGAAATAGAAAGCAAATACAATAAGTATGTTGCTTTACTTTATTAGTATTTTACCTGCCATGATTTTACAGAGGAGAGTTGCTGGTATAAATTAGTGCCTTATCTGCCTCTTTTGGGAGCACTTGATCCTGTGCATTGACTAAGAATCATGGGATTCTTTTGCTGTCTTCTGTTACACCTCCTTTCAGGGGCATAACTAGACATCAAACCCCCTCTTTGTTTATGCATTCTCGGGACTGCATTCTATGTGCGTTAACAGAAAAGATACCTCTGGTGGAAGGGATTCCTCCTTCTCTCATATAAAACCTTCCCCCCCCCAAACCAGTGGTTGGATTCAGCCAGTTCGCACCACTTCAGCAGAAACGGTAGCTAATTTTTTGTTGCCTAAGCCCAGAATGGACTTCCGGAAGCAGCATCCACACAGAGAACTGGTTGTTCACATATTTGAATCCCATCACTGCCTCAAACTCTATATTTAATCTAGAGACTTGTGGGACGCTCAGAGCAGTTTGGGAGGAGGCAGGGAGAGAAAGAAGCAATTTTGTTGCATGAGCCTTAAGTCCTTTCCATGTGATGTTGAACTGAACTCCCGAAATTTTTGAAACACTGGGTCTGTCCACTAACTGCATCAGAAAAATAACAATTTACAGAGTTAGCAATCTGATCTCTAGGACTATAATTTGTCATTTGTTAATAGAAAAAGGCAATATTTAAAAAAAAAAGTCTTGTCAAGCACAGCAGATGTTTGATACAAGAGAAAGGATTCTGGTACCTTCCAGTCTTATTAAAATATCCAATTGTTGGGCCAGTAAGCAATATGAGAGAGCAACTAGATTTCATACCAAGCATCAGTTGACTTTGTGCCCGTAAAGGAGAAAATAAAGGGCAATAAAGATGGACCAGTTAATATATGCAGTTGATGAAACTTTGTCATTTATTTTTAGTGTTAAGAATATCTTGCACCTGTAGAAAAACATTAGGACAGTGTTGCTGATGATGATAATGTTTATCCTCTCATATTTCCAAAAAGCTAAAAGTGACATCTATCCTTCCATTTATTCTAACAAAGCAGAGCGTGGAGTTAAATTATTTTCATTCCCCTGAGTCTCAACAGATGGCAGCACCTAACCAATCTTGGCTGATCTAGAAAGCTAAGTAGTTTTAGTATTGATTAGTACTTAAAGGGGGACCAGATAGCAAGTTGAGACTGTGAGAAGGCAGTAACCATCCAGTTCTGCACCATGCAAGAAAGCTGCAAGAATGTTTTTAGTGTAAAACCCCCACAGGTTGAATTCACTTCGAAGTCAACTTTTCCCCCATTCTAAATTCAAGCTGCTCATTTAGGAGTCTGTAATGGGTAACAGGTAGCCCTTGACTTATGACCACAGTGCAGCTCAAAATTTATATTGTAAGCGAGAGATTTGATAAGTGAGTTTTGCCCCATTTTACAACCTTTCTTGCAACATTTGTTAAGTGAATCACTGCAGTTGTTTAGTAACAGGTTGTTAAGTACATCTGGCTTCCCCATTGACTTTGCTTGTCAGCAAGTTGCAAAAATTGATCACGTGACCCCAGGACATTGCATCCGTCATAAATATGAACTGGTTGCCAAGCATACATGCACAACCAGGACAATGCTGCAATGGTCGTAAGTGTGAAAAATTGTCATAAGTCATAAGTCACTTTTCTCAGTACCATTCAACTTCAAACTGTCACTAAACAAATGGTTGTAAGTCAAGGACTACCCGTACTGCAGTATCTCTTCAGTGTAAGATTGGGAAAGGTAGGCCTTAAAATTATTTTGCCAGACAGATACAGTAGTAAGCTATGGGATTCTGTAACTCTTAATTTAGGAAAAAGGCCTGTTTGCAGGACATTTGTGTTGGGCAGCCCGAGGTCCTGCCCTGGACTGCCTAGAGCAGCGGTTCTCAACCTATGGGTCGCGACCCCATTTGGGGTCGATCGACCATTTCACGGGGGTCGCCAAGCAAGGCTGTCCGCCATTTTTTTCCTCTTTTCCGGCGGGTGCCTTACCTCCCTTGAGCTGGGCCAGCTGGTGGTTGGCCTGCTCCGTCTCTGCCGCTTGCCAGCTATGCCTCGGCCGGCGCAGGGGGCGGAACCACGCATGTGTGGCACTCCCGGGCAGGGAAAGTCCTCGACTTACGACCGGTTGGGTAGTCCTTGACTTACGACTGGTTTAGTCCTCGACTTACGACCGGTTGGGGCTTGCGGCATTAAAAAGGTTGAGAACCACTGGCCTAGAGCCCAGGAAATCTCGCCTGACTCTAATTGCCAAGACAGAAATCCGGTTTCCCACTATTTTGAGGTGACAAATAGAAACTGGAGTAGATTGGAGTAAAATATCATAAAGTTGTTATTGAAAAACAAAACATTCCCATTCTTAAAAATGAAGATGATTGTACATGTCCCCGGAATGGTGCAATTCTCATCCTTTCCTGTGCTGAAACTTGTGTGTGTGTGGGGAAATCGAATCAAATCGTGGCCCTCTGCATGTACGACACGGCTCTACCCAAAAGAAAGGCCTACCCCGAAAATAAACCCTGCCTTGATTTTTTGGGGGTGGACCTAATATAAGCCCTACCCCAAAAATAAGCACTAGTTTTGGGGTGAGGCACACACCTAAAAATTAAGCTAGGATGGGGGGGGTGGTGTGGAGCTACCCCACGCACCCCTCACCCACTTACCTTGCAGCCAGGCCTCTCCTCACCAGCCCACTTCTTCTGCGGTGTCTTCTGCAGCCAGGCCTGCATTTCTCAGTCACAGGCCTTTCTGGGAGGCCACTGCAACCGAGAACAGAGCTATGGATTCAATCCATAGCTCAGTTCTGCAAGACCTCTGCAGCCGAGAACAGAGCTATGGATTCAATCCATAGCTCGGTACTCAGCTGCATAGGCCTTCCGGAAAGGCCTGACTGTGAAATGCAGGCCAGAATGCAGCTGCAGAATGAAGCTGCTCCTTTGGCCGCAGAAGAAGTGGACAGGCTGGGGGGGGGGCGGTCAATGCTGGAGGTGAGTATAAAAGACACGCTCGAAACATGGTATTATGTCATTTCCCCCAATGCAAAATTTCCTCCTGATGTTAAAGATCACCATATAGGCCTGTGGTGGCGAACCTATGGCACACGTGCCATAGGTGGCACGCAGAGCCATCTTTGTGGGCACGCGCGCCATCACCCCAGAGGGACGCGGGGCTGGGCTGCTCTCCTCCGCCTCTACATGTGCGCCAGTGCTCTCGCTCTCTTTCTCTCTGCAATGGAGTCAGGGAGCAGCTGCAAGAGCTGGGCGGATCCGGGCTGGATGATGGAGGCAGGGCTTTTTTTGACATAGAACGCAGGCACCTTTTTTTGAACAGAACCTGCCAGGGCGAGTCCAGGTGTGCCTCCAGAGCGATTTTGCAGACCTCCAGCAGCCCGATCCGGGCTCCGGAGGTCTGGAAAAGGCCTCTGCCATCCGGATCTATGGCTGCAGAGCGATTTCAGCCCCTCCCCATGACCGATCCGGGCTCCAGAGGCCTTTTCCAAGCGTCCGGAACCTGGACGATTTTGCAGCCCCCCCCAGTGGCCTGATCAGGGCTCCGGAGGCCTGGAAAAGGCCTCCAGAGCCCGGATCCATGGCCGCGGAGGCCTGTTGGATCTTTTTTTTTTTTTTTGCCTATCAGTGTGGAAAGCGCTCATCTTGGTTGCACTGGGCTTCCAAACAGGTGGACGTACCATTTGCTGAAAAAGGGGTGGGTGGGTCGTGCGAATCTGAAATACTTCATTTTAAGCTGTGTTACTGGAAGCCTTACGTGTTGCGGTTCTAAAGCGGAGGCCCTAGTAAGCTTTCTCTCTGTTCCATCAGTCTGGTTTACTCAACTAAGTATGTATATCCTTTTTTTTTACTCTTTCTATCCAACATAGCCTTCTTCCATTCTTGTAACATGCTGTATCTCCATAGCATTCGCAAAATTATCTCCATAACGTTCCCTCTTTTGTGAATGCCCCATTATCTTAAACATATCCCTCTTTCCCCAACTCTCCTCCCTCCCTTCTTTTCATCTGTCACCACATTTCCTTTCTGCACCTCTGTTCTTTTCATCCTATTTCATTCCTCATCAGTTCCTTTTTCATACCTGTATTTGTACATAAATAGCAACAGGTTGTCAACCATTTATGCAGGCTCAGACCTTATTGTCACAAAGTGTATGCAATGCATGAGCAAGCACATATATGCTTTATTTTTATCTTGCATGGAAACATTTGTTGTTCCATCAGAGATTCAGGAAGACACATAGCACCGTTTACAAGGATTGATGGGTAACTGCCCTTACTGCACATATTTTTTTAACATATTATAAAAACCATGTATTGTCAACAACAACAACAAAAGAAAATGCCTGCATATTTATGTGTGTTTTTGCATTCATCAAAAACTACTGTCGCTTTTGTAATTTTCACCTACTTCTTCCCATTCTCTAAAGACAATAACATTTTTGACAACGTGTATACATACCATGTTATTGGAATATGAAGCACAGTGCAATGCATTGTACACTTTATATGGATTCAGACAGTTTCACCTCAGACCAAAGGAATCAATTTCACACATGGCACACAAACAACCCTCCTTCCTTCCTAGACTAACTGAAGCCTAGTCAAGACACACTGATATGTGTGCACACACAAACACATATACATACACACACGCACGTGCGCACACACACACATAAAGACAGACAGACAGCTATGTACATGCATTCTTTCCTTTCTTGCATTGACTTAATTTATCCCCTGCCCACCAAACTTCATTTACTCTGAAAGAGAGTAACCTATAGATGGGGGCATATGGAACAGAGGGAGGTTTAATTCCATGCCAGCCAGCTCATCCGGCAGGTTGCTAGAGGCTGTGAATCTCAAAGTGCGTATTGTTGGGATGCTTTGGGGTGTTCAACAGGTCCAACTATATGCAAGAGAGAGGATCCCAACTCCCCCCCCAGAGTATGAACCCTGCTTTGCTGATAGACATTTATATTTAGCATGGTTATTGAGTTAATCTATTTTTCTGGATTTAACCAGTGTAAAGGAATAATCTATATGTCGAGGAATTCGACTTTGGAAATGGTATTGAAATACATACCCTCGGATAGCAGAAAGCATTTCTGTCTCTTCCCCCCCCCCCAACTGGGATAAGAATACTTGATAAAAGCAAATTTTGGCATTATTTTACTCCAGTGGCCAATCAGATGCAGAGGGAAACTAAAACTGGACAAGAAACCGACAGTAACTCTCCATTCTGTGTATAGAAGGTGTAGTTTTGTATAAGGAGAAGAAAGATAAAATAAATAACACATGCTGGATAAACTAATACTGTAAACTCCAACTGTACTTGTAGTATGACAGCAGTTAAATCAGTGGTGCCCAGTGCTTTTTTTGTAAAAAGAAAAAGGTGCCGGAACTCACACACGTCATACAACCCACCTTGCCTACCCTACAAGGTTCCATCCAAAAAAGGTGCCAAAACTCCGTTCTGGGCGTTCTATGACAAAAAAAAAGCCCTGCTGGTGCCACATTTCAAAGTTACAGTTAGAGTACTCCGATTGCAGCTGCTTTCTTGCAGGTATGTGGAATGGCGTGGGACCCACAGTTTTTGCAAAGTGAAGAGAGGAAGTTGGTTACAGCTTATTAGGAAAGATAAAATAGACAAGCAAGAATGCTTTATTGACCATTCTTCATCCAGATTTTATATCAGTTGCATCTGCTAATACAGGTGTTCTGAGACATTCTTCCGTTTTAACTTTTTTTCCTTGTTGCTTGAGTTTTCATGCTGCTTTCGTGAAAGGGCAGCATTTGGGAGGGGGTGTAGCTGCCCCCTTCCCCCCCAAGCCATCAGCTGAGCAAGATGCCCGCCTGCCCCCGCTCTTCCCCCGTCTGAGGCTTTTGTTGTTGTGAGCATTTCTGTTGAGGATTGGCGGGGGGGGGGCTGTTTGGTTTTTATTCCCCTCCCATCTGCTGGGTGGTTGCAGCAGGTTTTGGTCTCTTTTGTCGTGCTTTGAGATTACCCACGAAGCACGTTTGTTTTGGGGGGGATCCCCACTCCGGTTGCTAAGCTTGCTTAAACCCTCTTCTACCTCCTCCTTCTCACCGGAGCCCCTCTTTGTCTGCAACCAATCCCTGCCCCGGACTCTGCCTCGCCTTGCCCCATGGCAATGGTACCCCCTCCCTGCCCCCTCCCTTGCCTCACCTCATCCTGCAGGACAAGCCTCATGCCCACTGCCCCACCAGCCAGAGACCCCCTGGATCTCCCCCAACCCTGCCCGACCCCCACAATTATCCCTCCCCAGGAGCAACATTGAGGTGGCCAGGCCCAGCCTGCCCACACCCACCCATGCTGCCATGACTACCGTAGCCATGCCCACCCAGGGGCCACGCCCACCCAGTGGGCCACGCCCACCCGGCACCCGGCGATACATAAGTGGGTTTTGGGTTGCAGTTTGAGCACTCGGTCTCTAAAAGGTTCGCCATCACTGATATAGGCAATAGTTCAGAAGGTTTCAACTGTTAATTATCTCTCTAATTAACTAGTCAATTGACTATGATACACCTGAATATTTTATTTCTATTCAACTGATCAACATTCTTTTCTCAAACCTCACAAATCTTTCTTCCAGCACTGCTGAACCACTTGATACAAGAAATAGAGCGAAATTATTGATCTGCAACATTGGTTGTGTTAATCTTTCATAGTTGCTAAAGCATTTGTTTTGCACAAATTAATAACAATGAAAAAGACTTATTTAATTGTGTACGTAATTTTTTTTAAAAAAATCTGTACAAATGTCAAATGTTGACAAATCATGTTTATCTTGTTCTTGTTTGTTTATTTGTTTTTACAGCTATCGAACAGGAAAAGCAAAACAAAAATACACCTTGAAGTTGAATCAGAAGATATGGCTAACATCTCCTGCTATGGGGTTTTAAGTTTGACATTTTAAAAATCTGTTATTAGTTGATGTATTCTGCTTTTTCAGAAATAGCCCTTTTTTTTTACTTCCCCCCCCTTTATTAAAACAGCAAGGGTCATTTAATTTAGAGCAATTCTCTAAAGCCAATCAAAACACCATTTATAATTTCCCAAAGACACTACATATTGTGTATTGAATATATATGTGAATTTGCCAAAAATGTATTCTTTTGTTGTTTGTCAACAGAAACTATTATTTTCATATACTATCTGATATCGAACCCCACAATAAACCAGTTTCTGATGTGTTGCCCTTGTTTAAACTTACATTTTCAAATTCAAAAAAAGTTGTACATCTTGATCAAAAAGTCTGTCTATAAACATTCTTAATAATAAGTTTTAATTTCAGACCACAACTAAATATGTTTTTGTCCATAATAGACATGGGCACATAACAAAAATGTTTGAAGATTGTTGGGATAATGTCACAACAAATTATTCTTTTTCTAATTTTTTGCAAAATTGAAGTTTTGAATGCCCCCACATGATCAAATATATATTTCATCCTGATATGAAAACAATATGTGTATGCTTCCATAAGACAAGGTTACATACTAATTGATCACACAGGAGCATATTTAACGGAAACCTTGTAAATATTAATATTAACCCATTTTACCTTCAGATAAAGGATCACAGGTTTGAGTCTTAATCCATATGTCTTTCTAATAGAAAAATGAAATCAGTATTTGGATCTTATCTAATGACCCATCCATGTTTGTTTTATGGACTGCTGCCCCTGCAGACATCTGATGAGCATGATATCGGGAGATTCTGAACAGACCCAAAACTACACTTTCCATCTTAAAGTTAGACAATGGATCTGTTGGAGCTGGGGGGTTATACATTCAAATAAATTATTATAATAATAAATAATATTAGCACAAGACAATTAGCTTCAAAAGCTTAGGCAATTTAGTAGACAACAGAGCTATAAAAGAAGCAGCACGATTGTGAATTATTAGTATTAGGAAATACCGATAGGTCATAAACTCTTTTCTGCTTCCTCTTCACTTAAGAGAAGGGCTACTTTGAGAAACTAAAGGGGAAGGACTAGATAACCTTTTCAGCTGATCCACCTATCTTTTTCTCTAACACTATTGTAAGAATAAAGATTAACTGTCCTGATCTAAAATATATTTGGGCTGAGGGAAGAGCTTGATTTTGCAGTGCAGCTTGTTTTTCACTAGAGGGTACTTTTCCATCATTGTACTGCATCTGCTTAAGTGTCAACATGTATGAGAAGCATCTGGTTCTCTCTCTCTCTCTCTCTCTCTCTCTCTCTCTCTCTCTCTCTCTCTCTCTCTCTCTCTCTCTCTCTCTCAGTAAGAAACATTACTGTTTTATAAAAAATGCTTTCACAAAATAGTCTTTATATTTCTTTTTAAGGCACATTTTATTTTATTTAACTCTACTACTATTAAAACACTCTTTGACATTGCTGCTTTAAAGATGTCAGGTAGGTTGCTTTTCAGAGAGAGTTGTAAGTTAGGAAATGCCACATGTGTAGATACAGAAAAATATAAATTTCTATTTACCAATACTACATAGACCAGGGGTCCCTAACCCCCTGTCCGTGGAGCAGTACTGGTCCGTGGCATGCCAGCAACCAGTCCACACAAACAAGCAAAGGCCCATCCGCGGGATGCAGGCAGCACACAAAACCACGCACTCTCCGGTCTGCGGAAAAACCTCTCTCCAAGGAATCGGTCCCTGGTGCCCAAAAGGTTGGGGACCTCTGACATAGACCATTTTTAAGAAATGGACTTCAAAAGTTTTCTTCCACTGTATTCATGGAGTATGCTTTTAAAAATAAGTCCAAGAGCCCTAACACTGCGCCACTTATCTTTATGTACGGCTCAGGCACATGGAGGCTGCAAGATACAAGTTACTGCATATTTATCTGTGTAAAATTATTTATTTTTATTGAATCCAGCAAATAAGATCAACGAGCAAACAGAAATGAGTCACAATCTTATTTTGAGAAGTAAAAGTATGCAATGTTGAATATGTCTTGGATAATATTATCAACATGCATTGCTGCGTGCATGAATCAGGATGTTATCAAAATAAGGATCAGTTTTAATATTTTAAAGAAATCAAAGCTTTGAAAATGTGCTGTGCACCCTGAAATTAGTTTCTTCTCTAACTGATGAAGCACCACTTGCTAGATCTGTCCTCAGGTTAACTGCCATTTCCCCCACCCCCTACAATCAATTTAAGATACATATAAGAATCATATGAATACTAGGAGAAGCTTATCTCACTTCCCCCAAGAATAAAATTATGCAGGACTGTATCTACAGTATGTCAATAATCTATGCTCTTGGAGAAGATTAATACTAAATCTAGCACAAGATCACTTTATTAATTCATCAGGAAGGTTACAACGCCTTCCTGAACAAAACTACTTGGAAAAATACAGAATGCTTGGACAGAGCTGAAACACAATGCTAGATTCTTTTTTTTAGTGGGAAAGGTAGATATCATTTGCATTTTCAGTAATTAGGTTTAGTCCTTTGTATTTCAAAAATCCTGCTAGAAACTGTGAAGTGCCATTGTTATAACAGTGCATTTTTATTTTCTTTTGTTCATCAGAAAAAGTCTCAAATATTTTATTTTATTACCATTGTGGAAGAAAATGTCCTTTCTGGAATTATCCTTCAGCTATGCATATTAATGTTATATTAAGGATACTTCAGTCTGCAGGCCACATACCTGCTTATTGCAAACTTCAAAGAAAAGGAGATGTTCATTTTTTTTCCTTTGAGAAAGAATGGAAAGACATTGAGTAAGGGTATGGGAGAGTAGCAGCAGCTCTAGGGCACGGGGCTGATATGTTTGAAAACATAAAGTGTTGTCCTTTGGCTTGTATGAATAAGAATATTCTTAGCTTAGCATTAGCAATGCCCTGTCTAGGCTGATGGCTATCTGACCCTAGGCTACAGACTAATACCCACCAGACGCCCAGGTATGATGAATGTTTAACATAATTCAATTTGCACACTAGATACGTCTTATCACAAAGCTTCAGTCCATCCCCAAAGCTTCAACCCAAAGCTGCAAATTCCTGTAGATAACATTTCCATAGAACACATCTTCAGGGACAGCATATATTATCCCCTGCCAAAATAAACAAAATCAGTCACATGCCATAAGAGTTTAAGACATTTCAATGTATGACTATATTAGAGCTATAGGGTGAATTCAGATTAGCACTTAACAAAATTCTCTCTGCTTGTGGGACAATAATGAGGGGTAAGAATAAGATACCTTATTGTCCTTGCAGCCCCAAGTGCCACTTGAAAAAAATGTGAAAACTGGGACTCCTATTGTCCAAAGAATGGCCCATCTGAATTTAGCCTGTTTGAGAAAATGATTGATATTGCTTTTTTGATCAGATGCAAAGACAGAAGAATATTTTGGGGAGACAAACCAAAGTATCCTGAAAATCTGTCCTTTCTGAATGATCTTGACATGATTGTCATGGACAGATTGTCAGGATAATTTGTCCTCAACTTGACCCTTTAGCTTTTGCAATAGTGAAATCAGCAATCAAACTGAATCCATCCTCCTTGCTACTGTTCATCCTCTTCTTTCTCTTTCCACTTTATCCATCATTATAGACTTCTCCAAGGAGCAGACTTCTGCATAATGTGTTCATAATGTATTATAATTTAAGCCAGGTAATGTCTATCTAATGAGAGAATTAGATAGAATGTGAGATGCAAAGAATTCTGTCTTTGCACCTGATCAAAAAAGCAATATCAACCATTTTCTCAAACAGGCAAAATTCAGGTGGCTTGTTTTGTTCTACCCGAGCCATTTGTTCTTTGTCTAAACATAATATTCTCAAGAGTTTACTTCAACACCAAAATTAAAAAGCATTAATATCCTGCTTGTTCTGCTTGTTCAAAGTCCAACTTTTATATTCATAGACTATCAGAGGGAAAACCATTGCCTACACAATTCTGATCTTTGTAGGTACAGACATGACAGGAGCATCTGGGTACCTTTTCCGGAGCTGTCATTGCTATCCTACCAAGTGCTAGTCTGTAGTTTATTTCTTCACTGCTAGTTCCTTTGCTTTTGATAGTCAATCCTTAAAAAGCAGAAGTTATCTAGCACTTCAGTATATTCACTGTCAGTTCTAAGGCTGTCTATTATAGCTGTTGTCTCCTTGATATTTAATCTTAGTCTCATTTTTTCATTGTGCAGCTTGACTTTAAATACTACAGCTTTAAGATCATTTGCATTTTCACTATCAACCTAGTGCAGTGGTGGCGAACCTTTTGGAGACCGAGTGCCCAAACTGCAACCCAAAACCCACTTATGCATCGTCGAGTGCCGGGTGGGTGTGGCCCATTGGCTGGGCATGGCCCATTGGTTGGGCATGGCCCATTGGCTGGGCGTGGCTGCGGTGGTAACGGCAGACTGGGTGGGACTAAAAAGTTCAATCAATCAATTCCAACTTTGCAAGATATTTTTTTTCCCCACGAGAAGTTGAAATTGACCGATTGAACCTTTTTTTTTTTTTTTGCACATGGCGGCGGAGGCCTAAAGCGAAAAGGTTTTATAAAACCCAGCTGAAGGCCTAGGACTGGGGCGACAACACGCGTGCCCACAGAGAGGACTCTGAGTGCCGCCTCTGGCACCCGTGCCATAGGTTCGCCACCACTGACCTAGTGTCTTGAGTACAGAACAAGGAAATGATGTTTCTTCTTCCAATTTTAAAATCACACCCTTCTTCTTCCAGCCTCCTGCAAAATATATTAAGTAAATAAGGTGGCAGTATACAGCCTTGTCTCATTCCTTTGCTGGATATGGAGTCAGTCTGTTCCATCAAGTTCTATTTAGACTGTGGCTTCATCTCCTGTACATGGATTTCACTTGAGGTGAATAAGATGTTCTGGAGCTCCCATTTTCTAAGCACCTTCCACAGCTTGACATGATAGATACAATAAAAAGTCTTTTTATAATCAATGAAGGACACACTGACTTATTTTAGTTACTCTTTGGCTTTCTCAATTATCCATTGTGAATTCACAGGACAACATGAGAGTGAGGCTCATCTTCCCTTTCAGAGACAGCTAGTTCCGTAGTAGGGGAGTCCATCCAGGGAATGCCTAACATCTGGCTCAGTTCTGCCACCTGTGTGGGGACTAATGACCGATGAGTTTAAAATACTTTTTTTTAATCTAATAAAGGTAGTCAACATGATGACCTGTCATTATTATGCATAACTGTTTTTACGTAATATTTTATATTGGAAGGTGGGTGTTTTACATTTTTCTAGGATTGCATGCAAAAGAAAATAATTCATATGAAAGATACATATTCCATGAGGTCAAATTCTTGAAAAAAATTCCTTTTATGAAGTTAGGCTGTCTAGAAATTACTTGTTCAACAAAGCAATTTTATTGAATGCATGTCCATTTGAAACCTCACTTTAGTTTTTAGGGTTAGTTTAAGATAAAATTAGATATAAGGTGAAGGAGTAGAAAATGATATGTAATGTTCAGTATTCACTGGGAAATTAGGTATCTAGCATGTTAAGTACAGGTAATTCTCAACTTACAAATATTCATTTAATGACCATTCTAAATTATGATAAGAGTGGTCCTTGCACTTACAACTGTTGCAACATCTGTGTGGTCACATGATCAAAATTCAGGCACTTGGCAACCAGCATGTATTTAGGAGGGTTGCAGCATTCTGACATCACATGATCAGCAATTGTGACTTTCCAAACTGATTTCCATCAAGCAAAGTCAATGAGGAAGCCAGATTCATTTACTGAAAACAGTGATTTGTTTAACCATTCAATACTGAATGCAGAATAACAGAGTTGGAAGGGACCTTGGAGGTCTTCTAGTACAACCCCCTGCTCAGACAAGACTTTACCATTTCAGATAATGGCTGTCCAATCTCTTCTTAAAAACATCCAGTGATTGAACACCTACAACTTCTGGAGGCAAGCCATTCCATTGATTAATTGTTCTCATTGTCAGGAAAATTCTCTTTAGTTCTAGGTTGGGTCTCTCCTTGACACGTTTTGATCCATTGCTTCTTGTCCTGCCTCCAGGTGCTTTGGAGAATAGGTTGATCCCCTCTTTTTTATGGCAGCCCTTTAGATATTGGAACACTGCTATCATGTCACCCCTAGTCATTCTGTTCATTAGATACGACATTCCCAGTTCTTGCATCCGTTCATCATATGTTTTAGCCTGAAGGCTCAATCATCTTTGCTGTTTTTCTCTTAATCATCTTTGTTGCTCTTTTCTGTACTCTTTCTAAGTCTCAACAAGTTTTTGGTATCAATGTGACCAAAGCTGGATGCAGTATTCCAAATGTAGTCTTACCAAAGCAGTATAAAGCAATACTAGCACATCATGTGACCTTGATATTATCGTCTGTTGATGCAGTCTAGGACCACATTGCCTTTTTTTTTTAGAGCTGCAGCACACTGCTGGCTCACATTTAAGTGGTTTTCCACTAGGACTCTTACGGTTACTGTTGTTGAGCCATGTACCACCTATTCTATGTCTATGCATTTAGGTTTTCTTGCCTAAATGTAAAACTTTACCTTTCTCACCACTGAATTGCATTTTATTCGATAGGGCCCAATGTTCATGTCTGTCATGTGTTCTGGATCTTGACACTATCTTCTAAAATGTTGACTATTCCCCCTAGCTTGGTGTCATCTGCAGAACATATGAATTCCCTTTCTATCCCCTCATCTTAATCATTTATAAAAATGTTGAAGAGTACTGGACCCAAGAAAGAACTTTGGGATACCCCACTGCATGCTTCCCTCCATGAAGATGTAGTTCCACTGAGAACTACTCAAAACACTGAGTATGTTTGGTCAGCCAGTTATGAATCCATCTGTAATGATGCACTCTATCCTATATTTTTCTATCTTACCAAGAAGTACATTGTGGTCTACTTTGTCCAATGCCTTACTGAATGTTCACAGCATTTTGCTGGTCCACTAATTTAGTCACTTTGTCATTGATGCAATAAGGTTTATCTGGCATGGTCTGTTTTTGACACACCCATGTTGGCTTCAAATAATAGTACTGCTTTATAAAACCCTAGTGAGATCACACCTGGAATACTGCAACCAGTTTTGGTCACCATAGTACAAAAATGATGTTGAGACCTTGGAAAAAGTTCAGAGAAGAGCAACTAAGATGATCAAAAGCCTGGAGACTAAAACATATGAAGAACGGCTGCAGGACTTGGGTCTGGCTAGTCTAAAGAAAAGAAGAAATAGGGGTGACATGATAGCAGTATTCCAGTATCTGAAGGGCTGCCAGAAAGAAGAGGGGGTCAAGTTATTCTCCAAAGCAGGACAAGAAACAACGGTTGGAAACTGATCAAAGAGAGAAGCAATCTGGAATTAAGGAGAAACTTCCTAACAGTGAGGACAATTAACCAATGGAACAACTTGCCTTCAGAAATCGTGGGCACTCCATCACTGGAGGTTTTTAAGAAGAGACTGGACAGTCACTTGTCTGAGACGGTATAGGTTCTCCTGCTCGAGCAGGGGGGGGTTGGACTAGAAGACCTCCAAGGTCCCTTCCAGTTCTATTCTATTCTATTCTATTCTATTCTATTCTATTCTATTCTATTCTATTCTATTCTATTCTATTCTATTCTATTCTATTCTAATAGCTTTGCTTGTTTCTAGATGTTCACAGATCTGTTGCTTGATTGATGTTAGGCTGATTGATCTGTGGTTTCCTGGATCCATGTGGGAACCACATCAGCCCTTTTTCAGTCCTCTAGTAGTTCCCCAGCACTCCAGGATCTTTGAAAGATCATGGGTCAGTGATTCTGATATCACGTCTGCCAGCTCCATTGCAAAAAAAGGTTGTAAAATTGGGCATTTATTTGGCTTCTCGCAGATTTATTACCTATGCATCTGCTCCAAAAAATGTGCAATATTTCAGAACAGATTTGGATAGGGGTTAAAATGGAGCTCATGAAAGATGGATGGAATCTTTCTGTTGGTAAATCCCATTCTCATTCTCAGTAGATTTTATCAGATATAAATATAACATTGCTCAGTAAATTATGCAGAAAGCTGCCCATAATAAGAAATATATGTAATGTGATATCATCTTTTATTTGGCACTATCCAGTGTAAAATTATTCCTGAATATCAAAGTTACTCTTCATCAGAGATGCATCACTGCAAGGGCTTAATCCTGAGAAAGAAAAGAGTTCAGGACAATAAATCATTCAAGAACTTTCCCCTCCTCCCTCCTCACAAGTTGTAGGTGTCTGTATACAAATAAAGTATATGGCATCACACATAGGGAAGTACTTTGCCTCCTATGGAGAGCAATGCAGATGAATACAATAAAAGTCTTCAAGGAAGGAAGGAGAGGATATTTTTTCCCTAATTATCCAGGTGTGGTGCTTGGAGGGGTATATTTGTGAAGCCACGGAAGATCCGATTCTCTTGGCAAGGAGGATGTAAACTTCAAAAGCTATCGTTTGCAGTGCCTAAGTTTTAAATGTGCCTCTCTTCTTTTTCTATTTGCACAATGTGACTTGCTTGTAGTATTCCATGTTGACTTCCTTTTTAGGATCTTTTCTTCCCCCTAAGATAGCTCAAGCACAGGAACTTCTAAAACACTCATTAATAATAATAATAATAATAATAATAATAATAATAATAATAATAATAATAATAATAATAATAATAATAGTAGTAGTAGTAGTAGTAGTAGTAGTAGTAGTAGTAGTAGTAATAATAATAATAATAATAATAATAATAATAATAATAATAATAATAATAATAATAGTAAAGTTGGAAGGGACCTTGGAGGTCATCTAGTCCAACCCCCTGCTCAGGCCTATACCATGTCGGACAAATGGCTGTCCAGTCTCTTCTTAAAAACTTCCAGTGTTGGAGCATTCGCAGCTTCTGGAGGCAGGTTGTTCCACTGGTTAATTGTTCTAACTGTCAGGAAGTTTCTCCTTAGTTCTAGGTTGCTTCTCTCCTTGATTAGTTTTCCACCCATTGCTTCTTGTCCTGCCTTCAGGTGCTTTGGAAAATTTGTGCCTATATATCCCGAAATCCAACCTTGATCAAGGTTGTAATCTCGCCATCTGGTCCTAAGGCTACACATCTTTGAAATATGTTGTAAGTTATTTACAAGTGTGGTTATGGTAAAGTTCAGGTCTCCGAAAGCCTGAAACCATCCCACCACTTTGTATTCAGATAGGCTGAAATCACTTCTTCATTCTTTCTACCTTTCTTATATTGCATACAGAGTTCATATTTTGGATCTATCTTTCATTGTAGTGGCCTCTTCCAATCTTTGTGTTGTGTTCTGCAGCACTTCCCACCTCTCTAATAGTTTTTTCTTTCTCCCAGGTCACATCACTTCTAAACTCACTTCAACACAATCCTGATTATCTTTTCATACTATTGGATCCTTCATCCCCACCCCACATAGCACTAGGCAATTATTTCTGTACAATATCTGATTTTCAAAGATTCATACGCTAAGCTTCTGTTTGTAAGGTGACCAACTTTTTTACAATGAAAAGGAGGACACAAATAAATTGAAGAAAAAAATATCGTAAATAAAAGAAACATTTTATTTATTGCAACAATAATACAGACAACTTGCATGTGCAAAGTTTGCCAGCAGGGTGTTTTGGCACGCTCAGCAGCAATTCCTATTGGCTTTCAAAAGCCAATAGCGGGAGTAGCACAGCTCATGCAAAAGTTGAAAAAAAAACCCATCAAAAAAGGTGCCAGAACACCGTTCTGAGCGTCCTATGAGAAAAAAAAGCCCTGCAGATTAGTCTTCAAATATCGAAAAGGAGGACATGTAGGAGGACACTTTTCAAGGGAGGACAGAACTTACAAAAGGAGGGCTGTCCTCCCTAAAGGAGGACGGTTGGTCACCTTACTGTTTGATAAAAATAAACAAGTGTTCCTTGAAAAGCTCCCGGGTGACTATTATGTTTCATGATGAAGGAACGTACATGTTTGCATGCCAAAACTATGCAGCATTTTGCATTTTATTCCAAAAATGTGTCTTATCTTTTCCCAAAATCATGTTGCTACCATTTTCCACACAATTTCACCTCCCCCCAAAAATGTGGCTATTTTTAAAGAGTTGCCCACTGGCTACATTTGCATCTGTAATGCTCTGAAGCACCTTTGCAGAATCAAATTCAAAACAGTGCAGGCCCAGTTATATATATGTTGATATAAAATAATTAAATATTGGAACAAAAATTTTGGAAGTAAAATAATAACAAACATGCCCATTCAATAGAGAATCAATGGTTTCAGAATGATTTTCACAATCACCCCGAGCTTGATAATTGCTGTTCATATGTTCATAGGTGTGTGTAAACTGCCAGTGTGTAAAGAAATCTGCAGCACAGTTTCCTTTCTTCATTCTTCTGAAAGCCCTAATTAGAGCTTGGCAGGACATCTTGTTGCAGAGTCAATCATGGAATGACATGAGTTGTAAAATCAAACCTAGATACATGGTCGCCCCCCACCACCATCGCATTCTGTCATTGGACAAACTATAATTCACACAATGTCTTTCCCTTGGTTTTCTCTCCCTCTGTAATCATGGCATTCCCCCTCCTCAAAAAAAATTACTTAGCTATAGTTGAGGAAGAAAAATTACTGACAGGAAGACTAATTTTATACTAACAGAGCTGCAGTGGAGAGAAGAAAGGAAAGTTAAGATACTTTCTTAACTATCTTCTGTTTATATAACCCCTGAATAATTATCTTAAAATTATCTTTAAAAATATCTACCATTATTTCTAAAAAACACTGACTGGGATTTTTTTTTTTAAAAAAAGAACAATATATAGAATTCAAAAGAGAAAAAAAACCAGACAAAAAGAGCAAAAGCATGGTCTAGTCATTCCACTGATTAATTGGTCTGTTAGGAAATTTCTCCTTAGTTCTAGGTTGCTTCTCTCCTTGATCAGTTTCTATCCATTGCTTCTTGTCCTGCTTTGGAGATTAGGTTGACCTCTTCTTCTTTATGGCAGCTCCTGAGATATTGGGAAACTGCTATCATGTCACTCAAGTCCTTCTTTTTATTAAACAAAACATACCCAGTTCCTGCAACCATTTTTCATATATTTCAGCCTCAAGTTCTCTAATCATTTTTGTACGTGAAGTGAATAGGATTTTTTTATGTCAGTAAGACATACCAGTGAGCAGGAGGCAGCTACACAAACCTTCACTGGAAGAGCATTTCATGTATGGGAACTTTAGCCCAAAGGCCCAACTAGCTAATTTAGTTTCCTTGATAAAAGCCTTATCAGAAGGTCCAAAGTGCTGGGAGGTCTGATGGAATAAGAGATACAGTATTCACTAAGAGAATCAAGAAGTTTAAAAGTAAGAATGAATAGTTTTTAGCACATTAAAGAATGGGCGCTTTCAATTAAGTCTGGAAATGGAGCAATAGCGTGAAGGTATAACATTTAATCAACGTCCTCCATTTTTGCAACTGATATTATTCAGAAACGCTGACTAGAATTCCTTCATTTGCTTGGACATGCAGAAATCTTTTGAGCGCAGACCTAAAGACTCCTAACAACAGGGTACCCAGGGCTTTTTTTGTCATAGAACTCCCAGAACGGAGTTCCGGCACCTTTTTGGGATGGAACCTTGTAGGGTAGGCAAGGCGGGTTGTATAATGTGTGTGAGTTCCGGCGCCTTTTTTCTTTTTTAGAAAAAAAGCACTGAGGGTACCTACTAGTCCTTGGTGCAGATCAGACTCCTTTGTCATGTGGTAAAAGAAACCAACACTTGTTGAACCAAGAAACATTTTAGAGGCAGTCAGTCTGTACATTGGTTTCCCCTCTCATTTTATTTGTGGCCCTTTCTAAAAGCCTACTTAATTTGATAATTCATCTAATCCTGGTCCAACGCTGCTGTGGAGGGTTATTTCTGCTAAGTTCATGCAGATACGATAGCCCATGTTAGCCATTGCAATGAAAATAGTCATCTTACAACTTGACTCTCTTGCCTCAAATTTAGTTTAGTAGCTCTAATTAGCCTTCCTCAACCTACCGCCCTCCAAACATGTTGGGTTTACAGCCTCTTTGGCAATGCTCCCCTGGCAAAAATATATCACACATCTCAGTACTTGGGGGAAATGGTGCTAGCTCCCTAGTAAATACTGTTAGGACTGCAGGCATCCATTGCCAGCCTGCAGGCTTACTCAGAAGTTAATCTCACTAAATCCAGTACAGGAGGATATACTTCCTGGTATAGATGCAGATTCAAAGTCAAAAATCTTTCCTGAACAGCGGATTTCCTCTGTGCTAGGAAAGCACCATGGGTCACCCTACCTTCTGTTATGTCAAAGGAGGAGCAGCACTGCCAGTCCCAGTGAACAAGCCATCCTTTCCACCCATGCTGCTAATCACTTCATCCCCTCAGGGCTGTGAACAGTCAGGACCGCAAGCCCTGAATCATCAGAAGAATCTGGAGAATTTCACTGATTACGGTCAAATAGCTATGCAGTCAATATAACCATTTCTGATTAAATGCCAAGTCTACTGAGATTTCTGCATAGCTAGTCTTCTCAAGGCATCACCATCCTATGCCCTGAGAATATTAAATTAAATGCTGAGAGGTGAAAATGAGATCAGTAGCTAATTAACAGAAGATCTTTACTCTTATTTTGACCTCTTTGTTAAAGAGGCTTCTTACTCAAAAAAAATAAAATAAAAATGAGGTGGCTCCTCAGCTATGGAACCACATATATGCACACATGTATGTATGTCATTATTGCCATACCACCCTCATGCCAGAACATAGAAAAATTATTAAATAGCTGCTCTGAAAAGGTCCTTCTAGTGTTCTTATTAAGAAAGATTAAGCTACCTAAGAAAACAGAAAAAGTTGTATCTGGTGCCAAAAAGATTATAATGTGGCTAAATACAATTGATGACATGGTTTGAATAAGTAAATAAATAAATAAATAAATAAATATCTCTGGAAACAAATTACCTCTTTCAGGACTGGCTCTTGTCCTAGGTAATTGCTGTGGGAAATGTCCACATATAGTAGCTGCAGCTGCTATTTGAAGAGCTTGGTATTTTTCTGGGATATAGTTAATGGTCTAATGCATGCAAGGTGCCAGCTTACAGTGGAATGGGAATGGTTGGATTGCCTTCCCATATAATATGAATCTAGTTGGTGTGGTTTATAAACCAAAATTAATATGCTTTGTGAATCTAGCCAGCTGTCGTTTGTTCAGCCAGCTACTGTATATGAAATAGACAGTGTGATATGTGATATATATTTTGGAGGAGAAGTCTTAAAATTCGGAGGCATTATGACTGAGAACTCCAGTAATCGTGATCCCAACATATCTAACAGATATCAGGTTGGGAATTACTGCTGGTCTTGAAATTATTTTGCACTACAAGCTTATTTTGTATGCTCCTGCCTTTTCTGAATCCAGCTGTATACCTGGTCACTTGCATTCCATCTGTTGTTGAAGTCTGGATTGGAAAAATTTAACCATTATCTTCCTAGCAAATGAAATTTTGGTAGGAAGTCAACTGAAGAAAAATATTTCACAGAATATTTTAACGTGTTTATAATATCAGACAACCCATATTGCATTAGTCTTCTCCAGTTTAGCACTCTTCAGATGTGTCTAGGATTAGGGTCCTACTGTAAAACATAATCATTTGTGTGGGGGGAAAAATCAGATTAGCAGTTTTCTTTCCAACAAACACTTTCTTACAAAGAAGAATGGAATCATTTGTCATCTATCAAAATCCTTTCCTTTCTGAAATGGCTTTCCAGAATGTTAATGATTAGAGTGTCTCAAGGCAAGCTTTTTTTCCCTCCCAGCAGGAATACATTCACTTTGGGAAAACTTCTGTGCTCATTACAAGGAATTTGGCATTCATTACATTCTCACTAACCTACCATTTTAATCCTCTGATTGCAAATGTTTGTTTGCAGCTTTATCAGACTGGCTCCAGGTTTCCCTTTCACATGATCTTGGATGATGATAAGTTTCTTCTATTGCTAATAAACTTGGAGTCAAGAAAGAATTGCCTTCCAGAAAGAAAGAAAGGAGCCTTGGGCTTGGGTGACTTAGTCTTTTGCTATGATATGAAAATAGCCTGCTAAATTAGATACAACTTTTTCCTGCCCAGGGATATATGTGGCCAATCAACAGCAAACCAGAGGTTGCACTTCTTACTAATGAGTAGGTTGAGAACAAAACTAAATTTGATTGCATTCATGCTTAAATTGAACTGGAGATATGAATACTGTACTCCCCATGAATTAATACTTTTCCTTTCTATCATATTAAACATATATAATTTCGTAGTAGCTTTTGGAAGGTTGTACCCAAGGATTTTAAGCATACACACACATAGCCCTGGACCACTAGTTCTACATTTCCAGTTAATTTTTGGGTGGCTACCCTGGGTTTCTGGCAAATGAATAAGCCATTGGATGCCCAACTATGTCATGTAAGAAATGGTGGTGTTTAAGGACCGCCTTGCTGTGCTATTTTATAAAAATCCCCTTTCGCAGCATGTTTAAATGCTTATGCTATGTCAGATTTATGCCACATTTTCTGTCCTTGGAGTTCAATGCGATTACTTTGCAGTAAATTGTGTCAGGAAGTCTAAACTATTAGTCTTGGAGTTCAAATTCTAAATACCTTATATAAGTGATCTTTAGGAAATGATTCTCAGCCACATTGTGTGATCTGATGGTGCAGCTCCAGGGCAAGGAATGATGGCCTTTGCTTGCCCGGGCATTTTATGCATTCTTCACCTGTATTGTCTCAGTGTGGGAACAAGATCCTAGAAAAGATAAGCAACTTCGTAGGTTACCTTCATGGTTTATAAAAGTGATTGAGTGAGTAAAGTTGATATTTATTTTTTGTAAAAAAAAATTAAAACTCCATTTCCATTTTCTCAAAAAAAAGGAGGAGGAGGAGGAGGAGGAGGAGGAGGAGGAGGAGGAAAAAAGAGAGTTTTGGTGATAAGGAACTGCTTGCCAAATCCCAACAAACTGTACCTTTTCCCACAAATTTTCAATATTTCTTTTTCAGATAAGATGTGGAGGTGTATCTACCCTAGAGGTTTCTGCAGAAGGTGGCTTATCTAGAGTCATTTCAGTTTTGCTTTGGTATGTTAATGAGTTGGAGTGTGTTTTGTCATATTGATGAATAATCTTCTTTATTCCAAGAGCTGAACAGGAATAGTAGATAGCTGGTAATTTGGCTAGATTCCCTTACTGCTTTTAATATGCTTGACCATGGGACCATTCTGGAGTACATAGCCAGAATGGCAATTTGAAGCACAGAATCAGTGTCACCCATGGATTTCAGACAGTGATTCTGAAATGTTTCTTCTGAGCCTGTTCAATGGTTTATGGACTCCAGGATTAAATTTTATATCCCATTCAATTTCACATAAACATGACATTGTTGGGAGAAGACAGTTTGGAATTTGGCTTCATCCATAGGGGGATGGCTCCTGGCTTCTTTTCTCTTTCCCATCTAATCAAGAAATAGATTTAAATCCTAAATCAGATATCTAATGTTGATAATTGATTGAATAACATCAAACATAATCATATCAAATGCTCCATTCAGAGAAGATGTAAGTGTTCCTCCTAAGTTGAAAAGTGGTTTAGAGCAGGGGTCCCCAATCCCCAATCCCTGGTCCATGAACCGGTACCGGGCCGCAGCATGCCAGCAATCGGTCCACACAAACAAGCAAAGCCCCATCCGCGAGATGCAGGCAGCATACAAAACCACACCCCCTCCGGTCCGTGGAAAAACCTCTCTCCGCGGAACCGGTCCCTGGTGCCCAAAAGGTTGGGACCTCTGGTTTAGAGAGTATGGATTCAGTTAATCTAACTAATGAACTAATTGATTATAATGACTTGGGCTGCATTTTATATGAGGACATGTATTTTCCACTATCCTAGATTTAGGTCTTAAACTAAAAATGTTCAGGTTTTGCTGGTAGTCTCCGGTGCATTTTCTCATGTATTCAATGCATCAAATCTTGGAAATATCAGATCTTTATAACATATACCTTGATGATGTTCCTTTGGATTAGTTTAATGTTGTCTTCAAGGGGCTTCGTTTAAAATGTGTTTAGAAACTTCATGAAGCCCAGACCCCACCTGGCTATGGCCATGGCTCACCATAGTAGTAAACAATTTATTTTCTTTGATATTCTCAGGCTAGTAGGCATATTTCTAAGTACAGTTAAAATGCTGGTCATGATCTGTACTGTAAAATTGTATACAGTTCTGAGACATCATCCTGGAATGTTTAGTTTGTCTACATGAAATTATCTACTCTGATTTTAAGATATTTGAAGAACCCCTTCCAAAAATACATTTGTTTGGAGAATCAGGAATTAGATAAGTAAGAACAGGAAATATTGACTATTATATCAATCAAGTTAAGGGAAAAAAGGGGGAGGTGAAATTTGTTGCAATTATATTGGGATAAATCAATAGCAAGCTGACAAATCAAACATTGAAATAGCCAGTCAAAAAAAAGGGGGGCTTTATCTTGCAAAATGCTCTCTCAGAAAAGTAAATTATCCCTGATTTTCATGTGAATAGGCCTTGCAGAATACTAATGCTGCACCTTCTTGCTCAGATCTTTGGGAATTAAATGTAAAATTCTGTGGATTTAAGCAGTGCTTTTTTTCTACCAAAAAAAAAAAAAAAGGTGCCGGAACTCACACATGTCATACAACCCGCCTTGCCTACCCTACAAGGTTCCATTCAAAAAAGGTGCCGGAACTCCGTTCTGGGCGTTCTATGAGAAAAAAAAGCCCTGGATTTAAGAATATTTTTGACAATTACTTAATCATACTGAGAATCCATCTTGCTTTTAATGTGCTGGAGAAAGTCCATGGGCACTGTTACAGACAGTCCTTCTGTCTGAATTTTTTGAAAGCCAGTTTAACTGTTGATTTATAAGCTTAGATCTCTGTCCTGCCCATCAGAATAGAATACAATAGTTCAAGTTAAGGATGGAACTTTTGTATAGTGATGAAAATTACTCACTTTTCCTGGCTGTGATCCTGTTTCTTAATCTGTTGCATGATGAAAATAAAATGAGAATTATAATATTAGCGCTTCATACTTTTAAATACTTTTAAGTATTCCAGGATGGCCATCCCCAAAGCAGTGTCTGGCAGGTATACTAAATGTTATCTTCTATATAGTTTCAGGCAACGTGGATAGGCTCATTAGGAACTAAAGTCCAACAGCCCTGCAAGGCACCAAATGAGGAAGGCTGTTGAAGTTCACAAATGCTGCTGCCCTCACCTTCCAGTGTATGAAATCTTAGCTCTGTCCTGGAAGAAACCCACTCAAAGTTTGTCCAACTAGCAGGACTGGCATTTCATTGGAAGGAGCAATTTAATCATCAGAGATAATTAGCCCTTTCCCCCAAATGATCCCCTGATCTCTGGGGGAGCGACAGAAGACCAGAAGAAGGAAAGGTGTTGTTTGTTTGTTTTTCAAAGGAGAGAGAAAGGACACCTCTCTTCAAGTCAAGGGGCTGCTTTAAGAGCATTAAAAAGTTCTCTATTGTTAGGCAAGTTCTGAGAATGGATAGCGAAGACACCCCCCCCTCCCTTTGCCTTTTGAAGTGCAGCATCGGCAGGCAGCTCCTTCTGCTATCTTGTCATTGGGCAGCAAATGAATGGGGGGGGGGCGGGAGGGGGGCAGTTGGCTGTTTAGGCATCCACCTTATAAATAAGAAAGACTGAGGCTGCAGGAACTTCCCTTTTTCTTGTATCTGATGAAGGGGGCTGGCCGGCCTATGAGAGCCTTTTTATTCCATAATTAGCCTTTTAAGTAATTTAAAAGAGCCTTGGTGTTTTTTTCCACCCTCATTCTATTGGGTTGGTGCTTTTTGTGGGTTTTTTTTTTTTTGTATAATAAAAGAAGGAGCAGAGTCTAGCTCTTTCTGTTATCTAGCAAATCCTTTGAGAAGGGTGTGAGGGGAAGACAATTTTGTAGGTCAGCTAGGGGAATAGAGATTTACCATGAAAAGAGGGACCTCCATCATCCTCACCAGTCTCTTGCTATACAGTGCGATTGCTGTTTTCAACACAACATCAGCCTGGTAGGCATTCAATGCTCACTGCCACTTAGGGGTTCTTTTGGTGTGGATGTGAATGCTTGGTTTTGAAGGACACTCTTTAAATACTGTTCAGAAAAGATTTGCATACCTTTTTTCCCCTCTCTTTCTACAGGTCAGTGAATAACTTTCTGATGACAGGACCCAAGGTACTTATTTACACTCCCCTCTAAAAAAAGTATTTTAAAATTACATAATTGATGACAGTTCAGTCAATTATGTATTACTTATTTATGGTAAGTAACTTGTATTAATATTGTGACCCTTTGTGCAGTAATCAGAAAGACTGGATATAAATGACTGTTCAAGGGTGTTTGGGAGGGTTGAGAAACATTGAAAAATAATGTGTTCTATTTGTTTTGTCTATGAAAGGCGTATTTGAGGTACTCTACAAGTGTGTCTGTTGGTGCCCAAAGTGGAATTGAGGAATGTAAGCATCAGTTTATCTGGGAACGCTGGAATTGTCCAGAGAGTGCACTTCAACTCTCCACTCACCACAGACTTAGAAGTGGTAAGTGGATTTTAACACATCCCTGCCTTTTGATAGGTCCACTTGAGTTGTGTTTAGCAGCCTGCAATGAGAAAGTGTTCAAAGGTTACATGCAACTGAAAACAGCATAATCTGTATGTAGGATTCAGCTTCTTGTGGTAGGGCTTGATCCTGGAATATGTGAAGGAATATATACTAGGAATATATTCTTGAAGAGATCAAAGTAAATTTTTCTTTTACTCTGCTGTTATTATTTACCATAGGTGGGACTGCCCTTTTTCTATGAGTGGCATAGTAAAAATTTTTAGACCTGTAATCCTTAGAACCAATCTAAGAGATAGATTGTCCAGAAAGAAAGTGACTGATCAAAGTCATCTACTGTGCTTTATAGTATGAAGATCTGAATCAGGTTCAATATGATATCCAGTCTGCATTGGATGTACATATTGAGTTGGTACCTGGAGAACATTTTTTTTCCAGCCAGAGTTGAGGTCTGTTTTTTTTAATCCCAGAAATCAGCTGCTGTGTTCATCCCTATTAGGACAATGGTTTTATTAGGTCAGATCAGATCAAAAACAGTGTGCAGGTTTTGAGTCTCTTATTTTTGTCAAAGGTCAGAGAGGTGAACTAATGTAGTGCATGGATTCTTTTGTTTTTGTTGTTGTTATGGTCAGGGCTAAGTCAAGCAGTAGCAATTCATTTTAAAAAGCAACTATTTGCTGTTGTTATGTTTGTTTGTTTTTTTAAAAGTGTCATTCAGAATTCAAAGTGAAAAGTGAACAATGATTTCTAGGATGGTCATAAATAAATATGGAATTCAGAACATAATCCTATGCACCTTTCTTGAGAAGCTACTCCTACTAGATTCAGCATGGAGGACTTCTAAATCTGTGGGTGCAAGAATACTTTATAAAGTAATAAAATTAAAGTTGCCACTGAATGTCCTCCTTCCCCAAAATTATTTTAAATAAGGGGATGTCAATATTTGGCACTAAGGAAAGAGAGTATCAGCCATCTGTTTAAGTGCGGGAATATTTATGTATGTATTTTAAATTAACTTTTGATACAAAATGAAAACTACCGTAATCTGTTGATTATCACTAAGCATCATATATCATCAGTACACCTAATTTATAAACAGACCTAGAGACCAGGGGAAATGTAGATGGATTAACCAATCAATCCTCACTGCTTTATGAACAGACATCATACAAATGAAAAAACACTTTCATTCAATGGTGCATTTTGGTATCAAATGAGGATGCTTTCACTAAGAATGCTGCTTGATTTGTCTGTGGCATGATGAAATACATAGAAAAATTGAAAACCTTGAAGCTGAACTAAAAGCAATGACTACAAAACAAAACATTTATAGCAGAAATGATTATATCCTGAAATTTAGTATTTCTCTCCCTCCAATTTCTTATCATGCTGTACAAATTTGTAAAAAGAGCTTTTTTTAAAAAAAATTCTATTGTAATTCCTATCTGTCCTTTGATACATTTCCTAATCCAGAATCCTAATGAGATTTGGGTATGGGAGGGGATATAAATTGTTTAACTAAATTTCTTTCCAAAGATTGGGAATGAATTAGTATATATAAATCCATTGCTGGTAAACCTGAGATGATAAGAAGATTTTTTTTCTTTTTTCTTTTATTTTGGCCAAGAGAAGGGAAGATCAGACTATAAGGAGGTGAGGGTTTATGTTTCACACTGACCTTTCTTCCTTCCTTCTAGCTACAAGGGAGACTTCATTTGTTCATGCCATCAGCTCAGCTGGAGTAATGTATTCCCTAACCAGGAACTGTAGCATGGGAGACTTTGAGAACTGTGGCTGTGATAATTCAAGAAATGGACGTGTAGGTGAGCCTGGGTGTTTCTGAAAAAGACATACCAAAGAAAGACAGGTGTTGTTCTGCTCAGTTAAGTTGGTTTTCACACTTTTAAAGAGCAGAAGTGCAGGATCCATATTTTGTACTCTTTATTTCTGCAAGTTAGACTAAGGTATCAATTAACCTCACAAATTGTACAGATTCTGAACCGCCCCAAGCAACTCAATTGAACAACGTTTTATTTCCCAACCACCACCATCACCACATGCATGCTCCTCTACTAATCCAAAAAATGTGCTAATTCTGTTTAGATATCTGGTGAATTTCCTAAAAATCCACCTCTGTTTATGACTCAACCTCCAGGTATTTGGAAATCATACATTTTTTTTCTCCCCCAGGTGGAAGCGGATGGGTTTGGGGAGGATGTAGTGACAATGTGGAATTTGGTGAAAAAATTTCCAAGCACTTTGTGGATGCTTTGGAGACAGCACATGATGCCAGAGCTTTATTGAATTTGCATAATAATGGGGCAGGGAGACTGGTAAGTTTTACTTTGAAAAATATTTCTTTTGGAATTGGGGTATGTGTTGCAGAATTGTGTCTTTTCCTAACTTGACTATCTCCATGATTTCATGAACTTGAGTATATTAATAAGTGCTCAACTTGAATAACTATAGAGTTACCTTATCTGGCCCTGCAGGGAACTACATGATTCAATAAACTCCTCCTTTTTATTTTGGAAATAGAAAATTTAGTTATAGTCAGTAGGACAATAGTTCAGAGATTACCTTAAAACCAGTGACCACAATGTCTGATTTTTAAAAATGTATTATTAAGTCCAATTTGATGTAATAAATACAAACTTCGCTCTCACTTAGGTATGGGGAAAATGTGGAAATCTGTTCTCTATAGTGATTGATTGATTGAAACTGATCTTCAGGTTCCATTACAGTGAGAGCTTTGGACAAGTCCCAACATGTCTGCTGCTGACTCTTTTTTCCTAAAAAGAATTTGGAAGATTGGTTGTTAGGCATATTGATAATCCACAATGTGTTAAGTAAGCCCTGATGGCCTGATTTGCAAAGAATCCTTATCCATAACAGCTTGTATTCAGACATCCAGCTAAGTAAAAGCAAACCAATGAATTTTAACTTAAAGTTATTTTAAGAACTGGTGCATTGCAGTTTATTTATAATACGTTAAACAGCTGGCTGTATATATTAATATTAAAACTATTAAGCACATTTTTCTGCAATGTTTGGTGAACATGAGTCTAATTTTCTCCAATCTGCTGTCCTCCATATATGATATCCATGGTACTTAGGGATAACAGTCACTAGAATCTAACTTATGCAGAGGATAGTAGGCTGAAGGAGACTTTTAATATATGGATAGTAACTGTATACTAAACCTACTAGGCCAATATATTTGCCAATTAGGGATTTAAGTCAACCTAAAATTATAATATATTGATGTAGGCTTTTGTTTTCCATTGCCCAACTAGAAATTCTTTACATATTTATAGAGAAGTAAGTCTAACTGAACACAGAAGGATTTATTTTAATAATGTATGTTGCTTGTTTCCATTAATAACATGCTCACCTAGCATGGGAATTTAGCTGTGGGGAGATTCAGGATAGGAGGGAGGATGTTATGGGGAAATTAAATGATAGCTTGATGCTTGTGCCAGTGCAGGGCTGTATTTAGAATAACAGCAGGTTGATCCAGTTTACTTCTTTACTTAATCATGAATGCCTCTCTTTGCCCAAATCACTCATATTATCACTCTTAGAAAGCTGGCAGAAATCATGTATGCTAGGAAGTTTTCAGATCTGTAGAAAACAGGGCTGTCCTGGGATCCAGATCTGTAGAAAACAGGGCTGTCCTAAGATCCAAACTAGACCATTGTTTAGCAGTCTCTGCAAAGGGCTGTCTAAAAGTGTTCCAGAGCTATTATTGAAAGGAAAGGCATCCATATACATCTACCTGGGCATTAAGATTAGTCTTTAAGAGCTGTTCTCCTCCCGTCCTCAGCCCCCTTGTGCTGCTATGAACTGGCAGACAGAACTGGGACCATCCTGGTGATGGCTTTGCTCTGATATAATTTCTTTTTTTAGGACACACTTTTATATTGTTTATAATTGCTTTGACTATAATGCAGGTTCTGACGTTTAGCATGTTTTTGAAAGTATGGTTTTGTGATTACTTCTACTGATTTTGTATGGTTTTGATGTTTCAGTAGTATTATAAATGAATAGTAAATCATAACAAATATACATTCTCCCAAAAAGAAAGTTGGGGGAAAAAACATTCTTCCAGATTTGCTTTTTTTAATCCTGTAAGCAACCTAAACCAATTAGCGCTGAACAGGAAGTAATTACACATTTTGAAAAATGATTCAGAGGATGTTGTGCAGACCTGATGTGAACTTAACACTGCTGCACAACACTTTAAATTCACTTTAAAATAACTTTTGCTCAGACTTTGATATGTATATGGAAGAAGGAATACCTGCCTTAACAATCATTTTTATGGATTCCTTAAAGTAGCAGTGTTCCCTTCCCCTCCAGTTTACATAGAAGCCAAGCACTTTAACAAACAACCAATAGATGATGTGCTTGTTCAAGGCCTGAAGTACTTCTCCTGAATCAATTTGACAGCATGCCCAGCCCTCCTTAGCTGAACACAGAAGTGGACCCCACAAGTTCAGATGTAATAAGATCCAACTAGTTCATGGGCATACAAAGTCTAACCTGGGGACTGTAACAAAAAGCTTGTCTCCTTTTCGATTTCTAGAATGGGAAAAACTAAAAAAAATGGCACTTTTATGTAATTTTTAGAATCGGGGGCAGGGGCACAGAATAGAAAAACAAGAGGTTGTTGTGCTTAAGGTAGCAATTCCCCCCCCCCCATAAAGCTGCTGAACCCCTCTCTCAAAATGACATTTTCCCCAATCATTTTTGGAGTGCAGATTGTGGTATCCCATACAAAACCTTTGAGTCTTAGCCTATTGGAAATTGCAGGCCACAAACCAAATATGTTTCTAGACCAGGAAGAGATTATTGATGCCTGCCACTAAATTAAAGTGGCCAACAGCCATGAAGATTTGCAGTTTGGACAGTTGTACTCCCAAATATTTAGAAGACATCAAATAGTAGGGGTTTGTGCTCAATGGTAACTATTTAAAACTTTTGATTTTTAATTAGATTAGATTTTTAAATTAAGTCAATCCTTTCCAATCTGGTGTCCTTCAGATATATTAGAATGAAACTCCCAATCATTATGTCCTCCACATGTTTGACTATGCCAACTCTCAAAATAGCCTGCTTGGAGATGGATGAATTAAGTTTCTCTTTTCACCATTTTCTTGTGATATTTAACAGAATTGTTCAATGCTCTTACTTCCTAATATTCCTAAATGTTGTTCCATCTCTCATGCAAGGCTGTAAAAGCAACCATGAAGCGGGCCTGCAAGTGCCATGGAGTATCAGGGAGCTGCAGCATCCAAACTTGCTGGCTCCAACTAGCAGACTTCCGAGATGTTGGAAATTATCTAAAGAACAAATATAACCAGGCTCAGAAGCTGGAATTGGACAAGAGAAGAATAAGAGCTGGTAACCGTGCAGAGAGTCGTGGAATGTCATCTGAGCCCTTCAATACCATGCATGCTGCTGATCTTCTGTTTTTGGAAGACTCCCCAGACTATTGCATCAAAAACACCAGCTTGGGCCTCTATGGTACTGAAGGACGAGAGTGTCTTCAAAGTGGCAAGAATCTGACGCAGTGGGAGAAACGGAGTTGCAAGAGGCTCTGCATGGAATGTGGCCTCAAAATAGAGGAGAAACAGATTGAAATTGTCACAAGCTGCAACTGCAAGTTTCATTGGTGTTGCACAGTGAAATGTGAACAGTGCAAACAAATGGTAACTAAATATTATTGTTCCACTCGAGTGGGCTCCCTTTCCAATAACTCTCGGCAGCAGAACAGGGGTCATGGGAGATAAATTCATCATCCTCTAACCTCTCCCTAAAGCAAACTTCTTGTTCACAAGAAGTATTCAGAAAAGAGATCTTTGGATCATAATTGTTGGACTTTCAGTTTTTCATTGGACAAAGTTTCAATGTTCACATTACACTGAACTAAATTTGTATTAAGTCTGAGCATTACCACTGCACAAGCTCATGACCTTTTATATGACTACTTCTGTTCTAGAAAACTGGTTCCCCCTAGTCTACATGCTAGGCAAATGTTTTCACCAACAAGGTAACCTTACATTATAAGGATCAATTCAGGTTTGGGATATGTAGGTGTTTCACTTACAATGCAGTGTAGTATGGCCTGTAAACCTAGGCTGTAGCCATTGGTGGCTTTAAAGTTTCTTTCAGAAATTTCACATCTGTGAGCAACTTACACCTTGTAGTAAATTTCCTTTCACGTTGTCTTTTTTTGGCAGGATTGAAATGCAAAAAGTCTGAAGCTCTGATTCAATATTGTTTAACTGCATGTATAATACCTATTTTCCTTTCTTCCCCAGTTTTCTCAATCTTGGATTTGCCTTTGATCTTATTTATAATTATTAATGTGATATTTCCACATCTTAGGGCATACATCTTTATCATTTTTCCTAGGATTCCAATGCCCAAGGTAATAAGATATTGATGATGCATAGGATCCAATCTGATAACTATTATATGCTATGTGTTTTTAACTTGCAAAATATATAGTTATCCAAAATATGAAAAGCAGAGGCTATCCTGCATTTTATCTCTTCGAACAAGATGTGTCATAAGAATTCAACATTGTGATCAGAAAATATTGGTTGCTTAAAATATTGGTTGAAATTCACAGAAATTTTGGAAGCCAATGTTTGAATGATTTTCTGTAGTGCTAGAGAATAGTTCTTTCTAGTATTGAACTTCCATAGGTTGTAAATATATAATATATATATAAATTTATATATTAATGTGAAACATATGCACTTTTTATTCAAAGAGCTTAAATGCACAGGTCTAGTTTTCAGAGGTGGCTCAAGAGATGAAGCTATGGGCTTTATTGGAAATTCAACTTTCAAGGAAAGAAATTCAGGTCTTTTTATGGCCAATTAATTTGTACCCCTTTCAAGTTACTATTGTAAAACAAGTTAAGTTAAAGCTGATTTTTAACAATATTTTACAATAAACTTTTTTGAAGAAATGTTATGTTTCCTTTAAAATACCCTGTGTGCTCTATTTGTCTGGGTTAAGAGAAGCTACTTTTTCAGAAAAGAAGATAAAAGGAAGTTAAGGATTTGATCAAGAAGCCACAAAATAAGATAGAAACTGGCTTAGGTCTCTTTTTTTCTGGGGATATAAAACTTGGAAGAATTGGCAACAAACAAGGGCTTGACAAAGTAAATTTCCCTTGTCTCGTTAATTTGTCTATTGTCTAATGTTCTTCAAACAATGCAAGCTGAGATTGTGTTTGATGTGGTAAAGATGAGGGCTTGTTGCAAATTCTTTATTCTAAAGGACAAGATTAACCCTTTGAACTAGAGAGTTTGAGTGAAAACTTGGAGGCAGTTGTGAATGTGTCTGTGGGTTCCCTGCTGTTTGCTCCTATAAATAACCTGATGACTTGCATGCCTGAGAGGGCAAATGGAGAAACCCTCTAGATCTGGAAACAGGACAACAAGTCCTGGCTGTTTGCTTAAATGTATCCTGAAGATCTCATCCAGGTTTATTATTTTGCTGCCTCTATAGGTCAACTATGCCAACAAAGATTTGGCTTATTTTTCTCCCAGGCAATGCTGTTATACCATTCCGTTCACCACTTTCAATATTTATAAATAGTTTGTGCTTATCAACTGCTCTAATTAGGAATTTTTCACCTACAGTATTTCCTTATCCCCTCAAAGCTTGAACATAGTTTTGATTGGTCTTAATAAAGGTATTGATTTTGGCTTTTACACACACACACACACACACACACACACACACACAACTTGTGACCCCTTGGGTCATTTTTTCCAGAGATATTTCCTTAGCACATTCCTTCAACAACAGCACAGTTTCTAATATACTTGACAAGTTCTTAAAAATTCAGGGAGATGTTCTATGAGGTATCTTCCTTGAAAGTGGCCCATCCTGAATTATATGGCATAGTCAAACATCAGGAGTTGACCACAGGAAATATTTTATGACATTTGTATTCTGTCATAAAATGCTTAACGATCCTTTTAATACTGTTAAATATTTGTAAAATTTGCCAAATTTCAGTTCCACAGGTGTCATGGGTCCTGGATTTTGGAGATGTTCTGTAAGTTAGCCCATTTGAGGTACTTTGTTTCAAAAAGTGTTGCCCTATGATAGTCCTTCCACCCAGTTAAAGATTATAGACATGAGAATTTTAGGTGTGCATATGGGTGTTTGTGTGTGTGTACAGTATAGTCTAACTCAGGGGTAGGCAACCTTGGCTCTTTTATGACTTGTGGACTCAACTCCCAGAATTCCAAGCTGGCTCAGGAATTCTGGGAATTGAAGTCCACGAGTCATAAAAGAGCCAAGGTTGCCTACCCCTAGTCTAACTCAACTATCTTTGTTGCTTTTTTTTCTTTGCCAAAATCAGAATGATTAGTTTTCATGCTCTGCTTTTCTATAAAGGCACTCAAATTCCTCTTACATATTTTAAGATATGTTTGAAGGGAAATCACAATATCCTGGTACAATCTTTTATTAGCATCATCTACCCTACTTGTAAAATATGACCCAGCAAAATAAGTCTCTAATACTGTACTAACTTAACTTGAGTCATTTTTGCCTCCTGTGGAATTTCTTAACTCCTCTTGCCACCTACAACTCACTCACACCATCCTTAGTTTGTCTTTTA
>NW_015386919.1:78161-92827 GCF_001527695.2 Protobothrops mucrosquamatus | reverse complement strand
GTTTAGCGTAATCTTTTTTCAGTCTGATGACTTGATACTTTGGACTAGAACTCCCATTTTATGAACCAGGATGGCAATATCCCTAGAAGGCAAAAGACCGAAAAAAGGCTGAGCTAGTGTAATGCGTCACTTTTTGTACTGTTTCCAATAAAGAGATTAAAAATAGAGAAAAAAGTATTTACATAAATAGTCTTCATTCATAGATGTGTTGCATACTGTATAGGTTCATGTACGAACAGTCTAGTTTTAACTCAGTTTACCTAACTTTAAAAGGAAAGAAGAGCAAGAAGACTCATAGAGTGTTATCGCTGAACAAAATTTTGAAATAGTCTTCCAGTTGAGACTGCTTGTTGAAGTATGGAAAGAGAAATAACAACTTCAGATCATTTCATAATTGATGGAAAATAGATATTCCTTCATCTATGTACTGATGATCTGTTTTGCAATCTCATGTGCATGTACAGGTATTCCTTGACTTACAACAGTTCATTTAGTGACGGCACTGAAAAAGGTGACCATTTTTCACACTTACAACCTTTGCAGCATCCCCATGATCATGTGATCAAAATTCAGATGCTTGGCAACTGGTTCATACTTACGACGGTCGCAGTGTCCTGGGGTCATGTGATCAACTTTTGCAACCTTTTGACAAGCAAAGTCAATGGGGAAGCCAGATTCACTTAACAACCAGGTTACTAACTTATCAACTGCAGTGATCCACTTAACAACTGCAGCAAGAAATGTAAAAGGGGGCAAAACTCACTTAACAAAGTCTCACTTAACAACAGAAATGTGGGGCTCAATTGTGATTGTAAGTCAAGGACTACCAGTAATGTCCATTTCCTATGTCCTCTTAGCATTTATGCCACTAGTTTCTAGTTTTAATAGTACACAGGAGCATCTCTATAGGAAAACTTGTGACTAAAAAAAGTCACAGCAGTACAGGATCACATATTTTCAAGGGTTATATTATGATCACCCTCTCCCCAGTCATTGGTTGAATATCTCAGTTTCTTTCTGGAAACACCCATATGCATCTAATACATATTTTTTCTTGAATTAATCTTTACTATAAAGCTATAATAATGTTACTTTCGGATCTCAACATATTTTTGCACTGCAGCAGATGCATTGGACATTCTTGCTCTGGATTCTGTACCTCTTCTTGCACTTCAAAACTAAATTAACATAAATCACCAGCTAATTACAAATCAAATGATTACTATTTTTAGACAACCTGTTAAATTCTTTATATTTAAAGGAGGAGGGGTTTCTAAAACTTAAAGCTACCGCATAGGGCCACACATCTATCCATCAAACATGAGCTAGGTGGAGGCTTTGTCACACTGCTTTTTCGAAAATTATATATTTTTTATTTCCTCGGAGGACAAGAATACATTTGATTTTATTAATTTATCATATGTACACACGCACATACACATACATACATACAGAGAGAGATAGGTAATTCTTGACTTACAACAGTTCATTTAGTGACCATTCAAAGTTACAATGGCACTCAAAAAGTGGACTTATGACCATTTTTCACACTTATGACCATTGCAGCATTCCCTTGGTCACGTGATCAAAATTTGGAAGCTTGGAAACTGATTCATATTTATGACAGTTGCAGTGTCCCAGAGTCATGTTTTTGCGAACCTCTGAGAAAGTCAGTGAGAAAGCCAGATTCTCTTAACAATCAGGTTACTACCTGAACAA
Source organism: Protobothrops mucrosquamatus (assembly GCF_001527695.2). Classification (NCBI taxonomy): domain Eukaryota; kingdom Metazoa; phylum Chordata; class Lepidosauria; order Squamata; family Viperidae; genus Protobothrops; species Protobothrops mucrosquamatus. The sequence goes on along the minus strand of NW_015386919.1, from coordinate 91,108 downwards.
CTATAATGATTCACTGCAACTGTAACAAGAAAAGTCATAAAATTTGGCAAAACTCACTTAACAAACTCACTTAGCAACAGACATTTTGGGCTCAATTGTGGTTGTAAGTCAACAACTACCTGTATACCTTGCTATTTTCAAATTTGGATTCCCCACTGATAATTTACCATTATCGTTATGCCCAAAATGGAGTTGGCATGTTATTGTACACCACATCCATCTAATATAACAGAGAAGAAATGCAATATTTTCCAAAATAACTGTACAATAAACCCCTCCAATTTAAAAGAGTTGTCAAAAATGTCAATTTCAACATAGCCCATATGGGGAAACCTCTACTGGCAAAAGACTTGAGACAGAATATTCATAAAATATTGGTTTTGGTTTTATGAATAAACCAAAATCTGGAAAATAAACCTTTTTTTCCCTGACAGCTTGGGAATTGAATTGAACTGAACTGAATTTTTCCCATGCTGTTCTGTGCAGGCACAAAATAATGAAAATATACTGAAGTCCATAAATATGTAAAATCAGTTACTATGAAAGCCAGTAGCAGATATGTCTTTTTACAATTTGGGAATGTGTTTTATTGTCTTGGATGAATGTTTCAATTCAACCATAAGTAGTTATTTTAGAATATGGGCTAGTTTCTACTCTGTTCTACTCTGTTGCAAGATTGACCCAAAGGTAAGACTTCATTTTTTTTAGATTTATATACAGTCTGCCCTTCTGAAGGGGATGCTAAGAATGAAAGCAATAAAATAACCCATGACTTAATTGACATGGTTTGCATAAGAGGGCTAAGCAGCAGGCAGGCTGAAAGTACCGTACAATGGCCAATGTCCCTTGTCTTATGTTCCCACTGTTCAAGAACAGAACTACCACTGATTAACAATCCATGGTTTAACTAAGATTCAGCTCTACTGTCAGCAACCATTCTACTGTATATAGACTTCTTGATATCGGTTGCTCACCAAGGATTGTTGACTGTTTTTCTTTTTTAACCCACCAGGGTATAAGAACAGAAGAATGTATTTTTACACCATCCATTTCCTGCATTTCCACATGGGGTTGGCAATTGTATGAAGTGAATATTATGGCTCCCAATGCAAAGGTTTTCCATCACTCCACTTGACATCTCCTCTCTTGAAGAGAATAAGTGACCTTTTCATATGCAGCTTGGCTAGCTGGTCACACCAAAACTAAATTAGGAAAAGCCATGGGTCACATCAATTCCTTGAGGCCTTAAAAACAAAAGGGAGAGGCTCTTTTCAACTTGCAAAAATCTTCCTTAACATTACAAAGTTTGGGGAGGGCAGGAATATATGGCTATTTTGATGACCTCCCTCCCTCCATATGTCAAAGTTGAGTGGATAACACAAAATGGTAGCCAAGTGTCATTATCTCTTTCTAGGATTTTCAGATTTGTTCAAGATAAATATTAAAGTTAAATTACTCTGACATGTTGATGGCTGAAAAAAATAATAGTGCTTAAAAGTAGAAGGGTCTCATATATTCTTCTATCATGTCTTCCACTTCAGATATACTATAGAATAGAATACACAATCAATATGTAGAGTTCTAATATATCTGAAGGACCCTAGGCTGTTAGAGTAAAAGGAATTTCAAAATGTCTAGATTGGCCCTACTTAGAACATAGAGCCCATCTTCCCATTGATAGGAACCCTGCACATATAATTGTGTGATTGGAACATATAAAGAAGTAGGCTTACCAGTTGCATGGTCCAGGAGAAGATTCTGATCTAACCTATAATTGGCAATAGCTATATTCATATAAAATGCTTTCCCATGATCAACTTAATCCTAATTTAGTCACAATTTTCTGGGCTCAGAAATACACTAGGCTAAAATGTGATTAGCTGGTTTGGATTCAGTGACATGTATGAACACAGTATATGGATTGGAGATAGGGGTTCTAATGCACAATTCTGCTTCCTCCATTTGAATGCATGTTCCTTTTGAGGGATCTCTTATTTCATACACCTGCAGTGACACCATGCTTCATTATAGGATCAGAACCTATTTGAAGAATTAGGAGGATATGGATACTTTTAGAGCTGGGCTTTTTTCCACCAGTGCCACTTTATCTGAGAGAGACAGAACATTGAGTTGATGAACCTGAAATATACCAAAGTTGGGAAGAGCAACGGGGAACAAATAACCATGAAAAGATGTATAGACATATAGCAAGGTAGGAATGGTCAGGAACAAGGCAGTTAGCTTCCTAACTGGGAAGTTCCTGGGATTTCCTAGCAAAAAGAGAAATGTCACATAGTAAGATAAAAGAGAAATCATAACCACAGTTATGAAGATTCTTATTTTGTCCTGTTTGTTCTGATGAAGCCTAGTCTGGTGATGCCTTAGATGTACATCTCAACAATAGAGGAGCAATGAGTGGCTTCCAAGCCCTGGTGGTGACATTATTTAAAAGCTATTCTTTAGGAGTACCTTGTGGTTGTCTGCTGAAGGGAGCTTTCACACAAAGGCTTCTATCTCTTGTCAGATTGTTGCTATAATAGCAGGACAATTGGGTTGCACCATATAAAACCAGTGTGACTTAGAGAAGGAAAGATTTGTTCATCACTGCTAGCCTGCTGAGATGTCCATGAGAAGCTGCTGCCAGAATAGACTGGGCTTGTACACTGTACAAATCCAGAAAGTGATTTGTCTGATTTTTGCTCATTCTTTTTTATGAATTATTTATGTTGTACATGTGTGAAGCCTACCAGTTGTGATTTATTTAATAAATCATTTTAAACAAAGTTGAGCATAGGGTGATAAAATCTCAAGTATTTTTTTTCTTAGTTTTTTTACAATTAGAACAAGATGCCAAGGAAACTGCTAGTTTTGTGAATTACTAGCATGAACTGGCAATATCAGAATAAATGGCACGTTTGTGGTACTCAAATAGAAATGGTAACTTTGTGATGTTGTGCTGGTTCTCCAAGGATAATTTTTTTCATTTCTGTTTAGCTGTATTATCAATGAACACTTGGGATCCTTGTAAATCTTTGTATTAGTAGTCCCACGGCAAAATAGGTGGCAAATAAATTTACATAAACAAGTAAACAAGCAAATAAATAAACAACCACTCAATTGTCAAACTTATATGAAGTTATTTTTCATTTCCTCAGATTTTATGCTATCCAAATCATTAGCTTGGCTGAAAATACCATTTAATATTCTCTGCATGCATAATTTGTATCAATTTAAGGATATTTTTCAGGATTGATTTGGGATTCAAAAAGACAGGAATTGATTAAAGTGTTTTGCGACAGAACTGTTGACACAAAAACATGTACCACATTATCTCCTGTTCCTCTTTTTGTTCTTCTTTTGCTTCTTTCCTCTTCAAACTTTGTAGAGGAGAGCAAAAACTCCATCCTGAAAAAGACTTCATTTATCATGTATTTACAACGATACAAAAAAACGAATAAAGCAAAATCTTTCAATATAATGAACTTACTCTGTAGACTGAAACCTGAACCTGATTTTCAAATGTGGCGTGTTTGAATCAAACAGATTCAGTGTTTCATCACTGCCTTTTAACATGAGGAACTGCCAGTTCTAAGGATGAGTGCTAACTCCTTGTGTAATTAGGCGCAAGAGACCAAGAGATATACTATAGTTTTATCTCATCCATCACCAGAAGGCTACCACAAATCATGCTCTAATGCTTTCTCTGATGATTGGGAGCACTAAATTATGCCACTGTTATCCAGAACTCTCTAAATTTATAAATACAGACCAGAAACCTTAAAAAGAAAGATAGCGTAAATGTTCTATGGGGCTGCTACAGAAAGCTTAAGATTTCCAGTAAGAATGGGGAATCTGGTTTAAATCCATTTAAGTTTACTCATCTCTATGGCAAAGATTAGCAAAATTAAGAGGAGTTTGAAGGAACTTTCCTTACCTATAGCAATACTGAGCCATTCAATCTATTATATAGATCTGAGTTACGGTTAAAAAAAAGTTCAATTCTGTAGGAAAGAAAGAGAATTCCCCCAATTGTGAATGGCAATCTTGTGATGCTTGCTTCCATAGATACTTTTCTGTTTGCTGTTAGAAGATTAACTTTAATTTGGTGGTGACCAAATACTTTCTTCTGCAAAAAAAATGCTCTTCATTTAGAATTTGAAATATTAGCTGAAAGGACAGCTTAGATCTAGTTTCGTTTTCTATGCATTTGAATGATTTTGTCATATTTCACTGAATTTCACTGACATTCTCTTCTGAGAACTGCCATAAACAGCTGCAGTAAGCTTAAAGACCATTGTTGAACTTCAATATGAAATAGGTCTAACAAACTTTAAAGGACCAGTTAATTTTTTTGCTTTTTAGCCCTGCAATATGTACACACAATTACTGAATGAGAACCACATTTTAGCTACAATTCAGTGTGTTGCACAAACCCAGAAAATTACATTAAATGCACAGAGAGATTTCTGTGATGACACATCCTGTCTTTTATGTATATCAACCATTCACATGCTTCTCCTAATAGCCAAGAAGGAACTTATCCATGTTTTCCACATAGGGTTGTCTTCATTGGAATGATGAGGAGTATAATCGAATATATTCAAAGACAGCCAAATCAGAAAAGGCTTTAATAAATTATTGTCAGTGAATTTAATGTTTTTTTTCAAATATAAATTTTTATTATTTTCATCATAAAAAAAAAGCACATCACAGATACATCACAGTGTAAAAACCCTACCCCCCACCCCCCACCCGGACTTCCCAAACCTAATCCCAGGATACTATTCAACTAAAAGTAAACTAGTATTAATATCCCTAACTCCACAAAGTATTATTCTACATAAGTAGGTGAAATATATATATATATATAAAAAAAAAAGTTTTTATCTAAAAACCTAAATTATATTCCACCATTCTATGCTTATTTTGAATATAAACAATCCATCTTCTCCATATTGATAAAAATTGTTCATTTGAGTGATCCTTCAGATAAGCCGAAATTTTTGCCATTTCAGCAAGATGCGAAACCTTCAATCTCCAGTCCTCCATTGTAGGTAAAACTTTACTCNTGATGAACTGAATGCCAAGGATAAAATAACCCTAACAGAATTACTGGTATCCTTTAAAAATTCAGGAAATAGCTATGGGTCACTCATTTCAAAGGTGGCTAGGATGCTGGCCGTGTAAACCATTTCTGGCGGTATTTATCCTATCATTCAGGATGCACATCATGGGTAAACTTCCTATTGCTGTGGAAAAACACTTATTGGTAATATATGTTTAGCTTTTAATGTGTGAAAGGACCTAAGGCTTGGTGCAGACCTAATGCTTAACTGACTTATTTTCTTTGGATTGCAGTTCTGCATTGTACTGAAAGTGGCTTATTGCTTACCAGACTGTGCAGACTGTGGTTATAGTTTATTAATTTGAACATAGTCTGATTCCCAGCAACTATGAGCAGTTGACTAGAAGAAAGCATGTGAAGCTGTACAGTACTCTGAAATTGGATTGTAAACCATGGTTTACTCCATTAGTCTACAGTGATGAAATACTAAATTTTTTAGTATTTACTATTTAGTTTATAATCTACTAGTCTACCTGCAACTCTGTTGGTAAGTACAGGGTTCTTAAGCAGCATTTTTGTGATGTGTTATGCTGAGTTCATCTGGATTCAACAACTTTCAGGGAAGAAATTGCAAATTGAAACTGGCTCTGCTAAAAGCGGAGCCAACAACTGTGGCACAGTGAAGAGCCATTCATAATCTTTTTCTGGACAAGGAAGGGACTTGCAATCACCCACAAGTGCTCCAGACAGCTGCTTCTTGCAAGAAGACCGCAAGACAGCAATCTCCAGCAGATTTAGAGCTCTGAGAAATGAGGGAATAGTTGATTGTATTGATTATAAATCAATTATCAATATACAAATAAATTATGGCTGGCACCTTCAAAAGGGCACTGGGTTTCCATTCTTTCTTTTCTAATCACTTTCATAAATTGTTTGTTAACTGATTTTCAGCTATTAGGAACCTTTGGATCAACAAGTCTGAAAACATCAGGAGAGTTTCCTTCAATCCTTAGTGAGGAAGACTTTGGACACTAGAGGGAACTAAAAGTAACTGAAGATGACAAAGAAGAAGATCACTTAAAGTTGACTTACTAATACACAATGAAGCAAAATATTTTAACACTGGATATATTTAAGGATATTTTTGAACCATGGACCTGAAGTTAATTTTAAGCCTATCTGCCTCTATGATTAGGTTTTGCTTAAAATATTTTATGGAAGAGTAACAGGATTGAGATTGAACTGAAAATGGATTTAAAAATGACAGGCTACAAGAATGATATGGAGAAAGATGTAATACTGGATGTACAAATGAAACCAGCTGATGTCCTAATAATTAAAAGGGATTTACAATGAATAAATCAAGACAATGTTCTGGATAATTTTCCTATATTGGATTTACAATATAGGCTGGTTAAAGCTTTGAAAAATTTTATGAGACGGGACAAAGAAAAAAAAGAAAAGAACTCAAATTCTGGGACATTGTTTGAAGGGATTAAAGACTGAGATTCTTAAAAGTAAAAGGAAGGAATATAGAATTGTTAAAGGTTAAAGGTTAAAATAGATATGCTATTATTTCTGGAAATTAATCAGAAATATTCTTCAATGGATTTTTGCTGATCAGGACTAAAATGATAAGGTTTTGAAGATTTGTTTATACATAAGAGATGGGATATGGGAAGATGATATGTTTGTTGCACTTTAAAAGAAGATATAGTAAAAAAAGAAGATATAGTAAAAAAAATATAGTAAAGTGGAGGAAAGGAAATATATATATATTTCCTTTCCTCCACTTTACTATATTTTTTTCTTTTCTATTTTTCTATTATTTTCTTCATTTTTGCACTTTCTATTTTTTATTTTTTTAGTATGCTTTAGTTTTTTATCATTGTAAAATGATAAATTTTATCATTTAAAAAAAATTACTATTAAAAAAACAATAATGCTGGATTGAACATAGGTGCAAGCTACTCAGTGATAGAAATATATTTTAATGCAATTCATAAATAACCGGAGTAAAATATTCACATTGATTCAAAATGCAATATCCTAACCAGACGCTGGATTAGCTGGCTATTTTTTTACATTCAAAGGAAATTGCAGGAAGTTTCATTTTATCAGCCCTTTGTGTTCTTTCAAAAATTAGAAGATGACACTTTTCAATGCAGCCAGCAAGGTGTTAGCAAAACACAGGCCCATGTGGTCAAAACACATTTGGCTGTTTTCGGTTACATATGGCTTTCTATATAACCATGACTAGTTAGATTGAAAGCCCTAGAAGAAAATATTCCCCAAGAATATTCTCCATGATGCTACCAGGCATTGTTTACTTGGGAATGAATGAGCTAGCAATAACCTAACTAATCTGTCTCCTACCCAACATTTCACAATAAGAAGCCCTGGAGAGAACAGATGCCTTTTTTCTAGTGCCTTTAACAGCAATTGATACCTGGACGTTTATCAAGTAGTTTTTCTTTTTCCCTTACTTCTATGCCAAGAATATACCGGTATGTACAGTAATCGAAAAGATGAAGACAGTAGGGAAAAAAAATACAGCACAGTGGAAATTTCTAGGAAATGTATTCTTAAGATTTCTTGAAGTCTTCAGGCATTCTTGGGGTTTTCCTGGCACCTCCAGGAAAGACCCAAGCACTGGTCACTGCAATGGGGGGCTGGAGAATGGCAATGCACTTCTTTTTTTTTTTGCTTTGTTCATCCATTGACAGCATCTCCTCATCCTGATAGTTGTTTTTTCAATGACTATGACCAAAAACAATGCGGTAATTGCTATTTGATCTGGTTACATGTACAACTAACCATAAAGGGTAGGTTCACATGGTATGCTAAATCAAAAGAAGCAAACCACAAGCAAATCACTGTGTGACATCCATTCCTATTTATTTTAATGGACTATTGGTAGGGGTTAATGAGTTCCTCAGTCACAAAAGCTGCACACTTCTGCTCTAATTCAAGACTTTTAGTTAAAAAATAGCATAAATCAACCAAAAGCTGCTGCTGTTGAGCATTGTTGCTGCCATGCTGAAAATCTGAAAAGTTCTTCCTCAGTCAGCAGAAAACCTACCAGCTAAAATGTACTGTACCCATTGCTGACCACTGCCTTCCATCCATCCAAAATAAGGAAGCCAAAACAATGTTATATAGCTTGAGTCTGCCTTTGGGTGATGTTGGCATACAGAAGGGGGAAAAAACTTTTAACATTTTTTACAGCTAACAATGAACTGAATATGTTTTGCTTGTGACCTGATGATGCTGTAAAGACAACATCATTTGAAAGGATAGATGTGTTGTCAAGGCAAGTTTGTGTTGAGGCTTAGTGACTGGAGAAAGTGCCCGATGTAGTTTTCTTACCCTAACTTATTTCCCAATCCTTCTATGAAGGAAGAAAAATTTTAGCGGGTTAGGTATTTTACTTCATGTTATCCTGTGTACATGGCAAACCACCAATGAAATCTAAAGGACAAAAAGGAGTGATGGCAAAGATATATCATGTTCACACATTGTATTTATTTATTTGATTTATATGGCTGCCCATCTTGCCAGCGACTCTGGCCAGCATACAAATATCTATCTATCTATCTATCTATCTATCTATCTATCTATCTATCTATCTATCTATCTATCTATCTATCTATCTATCTATCTATCTATCTATCTATCTATCTATCTATCTATCTATCATCTATCTAATCTTTCTGTCTGTCTCTGTCTGTCTGTCTGTCTGTCTGTCTGTCTGTCTGTCTGTCTGTCTGTCTATCTATCAATAAATATATATAAAAATCATGGCTAAAAATTAATATTATTAAAATTCAGTGTAAAATATACAAAACCTGGGCATGGAAAGAGTGTGTGTCTGTATTATCCGACCTGTGTTTGAGAATATATTATCTATGTACAGCTTTTATGGGTTTATTCCATAAATCATGATTAAATACTTCAGGCATACAGCTACTATATGCAGGATTAGTTCAAGAATATCTACCCAAATGTTTCTTCAGCCATAGGGTCTGAACATTTAGTTAGTCCATTGTTGCAAATTTGTCTTTTTTGTGATAGAAGTTGGGTTTGTACTCATTTGTCACTATTTTTCTTCTTTTCTTCTGTTTGATTTGAGGTGCCCCGAGTTGCAACTGTGAGATGAACAGCTATATAAATTGATTTAACAACAAAAATCATTCTTGTAAGGAAATTATGCTAGAAAACATTCCAGCCTAAATAAATCTAATTAATGCATGTTTCAGAGGATACAAAAAGTACATCGTTCAGAGACCATCTGGTCTTAAACAGTCTTTAGCACAGCCCATATAAACATAAATTGCAATTCCGTGCATGCTTACTAGAAAGTAAGTCTCATTGCCTCTAATGACTTTTACTTCTAGTAAATGTGCATATGATTGTAGTGATAAAAATACCAGTAAAGTTAATTCCAGAATGGTGCTGATGATTTGGGGGGGGGGGCACCTTAGAAAAGAAGTCTAGATTACATACAGGTGCTATTAACAGCAAACCTGGCCTTAGCAGCCTTTTCCTTTTCACAGTTCATTTGCTAAATTAGGTATTATAAAAATAGTTTGGTGTGACTGGGAGGATCTGTGAACTTCATTGGCTTTACCATTTCTCAGTGATGACTGCTTTATGTTGGGTACATGGTCATCTCTTTTATGGTACAAGCAGGCAATTCATCCACATACATATGTTAAAGTCCCTGTGGAATGTTCTCACATTAAGAGAGCAAAGAGTCACTACCTCAGAAGCAAGCTACACCCCAAATGTTGCAGTTCCTTATATTCCACCCTACATGCCACCCAGTAAGAAGAGACGTTTACAACTGCTATGGAAAAAAAAAAAGTCAGCCTAGCCGAAATAAAATGCAACTTTGAGGATTTATGTCATTTTCTTTTTCCTTCTCAATTCTTTGGGGCAGAAGAGTAAAATAATAATCTTCATTTATTTCTTTTACTTATCAAACTTGCATGCCGCCCATCTTGTTGGAGACGACTTTAGGAGGCTTACAGACATTGAATAAAGTACAGAATAATCATTAAAACAATAAATAAAAATCCTAAATTTAAAACTGAAATTAAAATTGATTTTATTTCTGCAGAAACAAAACATGACCAAATTTGTCTGTCTGATTTTTTTTTACAATGGAGGAAGACCCCAGTTAATTTTTATCATGCTAAAATAATCATGTTCCACAGTAGTTGCACTGAAGATGCATCCCAGATCCATATAAGTTTATATCTTTAGTTCAATGGGATATGTTTTTCCCATTTTTAAATTTCTCAGCAGGAAAATCATTTCCCCCCCTGTATTTCCTCAGTTATGCTTCTTCATATAACTCAGAGTAAGGAATATGTGGCTTTTCAAATGTGTTGAATTTCAGGACCAAAAACTCAGCCAACATGGTGAGTACTGGGTAATAAACAACATGAATTATAATAGTTCAGCAACATTGGGGGGGGGAGGCACAGATTGTCCATTCTCAAATCTCATCCAAGCATGTTCATTTTTTTCCTATTTCTCTGGCAGGACTCATTTTGCATTAAAAGAAATGTTAAGCAGATTTCCCATCATTACATTGGGAAGTTAGGAAAAAAACCTTTCTTTTGCTGAAATTCTATTCGTCCTTTCAGAAATTATAAATTGTGCAATTTAATTGCAAATATACTCAGCTCTGGTTCTGTTTGAATTTTTACTGACAAAATTGGAATACTTTGACACAACGATTTTCTACAATCTTGTTTAAAAAGAACTGATGGGAAGCCATGAAAGCAAATGTCATAAAACTGTCCCCGCCTTTTTAATAACACTTTTCCCCCCCTATGGAGTGACTTATCCAAGTCTAAACAGGTTTGCTCCACATACATAATTGTCAATGAAGTAAACAGAATGGTAAAAATATGACTGAAGAATGAACTATACTTATATAAAATAGTATGGTAAACTACTATATTATACTAATACTATACTATACTATTACTATACTTCTGTAATGTGATGTTCTCCATTCATTATAACTGGTATTCTGTTAGGTAAAGCATTATTTTAATGAAATACATTCTTGTATTTTATGTATGTATGAAGACTGATATTATTTATGTGACAGAAGCTATTATTTGAATTAACAAATCTGTTACTCAGAGGCCCATAGAATTCAGTGGATCGTTCTGAAACAAATGAGTTTCCCATTTTGATAAGGCGCCAACCTAATAAGACTTTCATTTTAAGTATCTTTCCAACAGATCTTAAATTTAGATTTCAAAGAATATTATATAAATCTTCATTATGAAAAGATGTTCATGCCATAAAATTAAAAGACAATATTCTCATAATGAGCAGCATCATTCTTCCATTCATCTAGTATTTTTCCTAGCCACTTGCCATTAACTGCTGCCACAATTCTGAAGATAGCAATAAGAGACAGCCCTCCTACCCCCCCACCCCCCCAAGCTGAGGGTAATGCCATTCCATCATGAACTGGCAGGGGGTTGGTACCAAAGCAATTTGGTCAGTAGCCATTCTCTTGGATACAATGCTGATCAATCATGCTTCTGACATGTTTGGGTCTCTAGGGGAACCAGACTTTTTGGGGGAGACAGCAGTAATGGAAAGCATCGAACTCTCAATATAGCAGAGAAATTTCTGCAAGGTATGCCGATGAGGAGTCTGCTGTGTAACAACTATGTCTTGTTTGATGGGAAAAGTGTTTTAGTTTTTAATAAAAGAGATGATATGACAGACATCAATTTCTTGAACACCCCCTTCTCTATCTTGTCTCTTTTCAGTTCCATTTCTTAAATTACCTGAGATACTGTCAGGACTGTTGTTATTGCCCTTAAATCATTTTTATTAATTAGAGAATAACTTCCCCACTTATATCGGTGAGCTGCAAAAAGGATCAAAAATGTTTAATAGATGTGCAGATCACAGTGTCAGTTATTAATTGTGCGGTTCTTATCTCACAATTCCAATGATGTTCAGAAAGAAAATAATGCTCAGCCTAATGGACAACCACCTCAGTCCTGGTTATAGACCAATAAATTCTTACCCCACACCCACATCACTAAAATGGAGTGGCTCATTTTCATGGCTCTGGAAAAACGTTTCAATCAAACTCCTCGGTATCTGTCTCAAGATATGATCAGTTGTTCAAATCAAGTTGAAAAACAAATAAGCTGATGTTTTCATCTGGTTCTTTTATGTCAGTAACTTGTATCCATTTATAAGCAACACAACGATCACTTAATGATTCTAATCTCTTAAATTACAAGATTAATTACAATACCATTAGAACTCAGGAGATATATGACATTAAAGGAGCAACATTTTCCAGACAATATTAATAATTAGCTCAGGAATTTAAGTTTCCTAAATTTGATTCATTCACACAAGTATAGGTATCTCATGGAAACACCATATTCAGAGCTCAGAAAGCAGAGGTTGAATGAATAAATATAGCCTAAGCAACAGACTTTGAGGCATCTTATTCATTAAATTCTGTCCTCTGTATATTTTTTAATCAGAATATTTTCTACCATACCAAAATTATGATAGAAATACCAATTAGCAGAGGTTCTTTTGTTAAATCAATGAAAGGCACAGTAGTCTCATCAAGGTCAGGACTTAGCAATGTTATTATGCAGCTAAACTAAGATAGAAAAACCTACAGTATGTAAATTTTAAGAATGAATTATTTGATCTTAATCTTTGGTATTTATTATATTGTATAAACATTTTAAATGAAAAGCTGTTCTTGGAAAATAATGCAGATTGAGGACATTTTTTTCTGTAAAGTACAGGCTATGTAAATGATCTTTTAATACAAAATAATAGATGAAATAAATAAGTCAGATTTTTTTTT